>NC_091951.1:281830188-282130188 GCF_031021105.1 Erythrolamprus reginae
AGCCTTCCTCTTGAACTGAGGGAGACCAGGAATCTGCTTTGCAAACATTCCAACATGTGTCCAGTCTGTGCTTTGCTTTTCCATATAATTTTTTTTTTAAACCTCGAAACAAATGTTTTTTTCCCCTCAAAGCTGAAAGCTGTCCAAAAAAACAGGACCACACACAAGCACGGCCCTACTGAGAGCTGTGCAGATCACGTTCAGCCTGTTCCTGCGGGCGGCTGCTGCTGCTAACAGGACACACGCACAAACACACACCCCTGCACACTCCCTCCCTCACACACACACACACACAAAATGGCGGAGGAGGTGAGCTGCTTTCAACAGACTTTCCTTTCATGCTCTCTGAGGGAAGAGAGGCACCAGCTCTTTGGACACACAAGCAGAATAAGGGAAGAGGGCCCAGGGGAAGGCGAGGGACCTTCAGGGTCCAAAGGACCCTCCCCTCTTTTTTTTCTTCTTTCCCACCACCCAAGCAGATGCCCTCCCCCTCCCCTCCCCAGACCATCTCACTTCCAGAAACCGGATTACAAGATTTGATAGCGTCCCTCTGGCCTTCAGCCAACACCACTAAACCACCAGGCTCTGCCCCTGAGAGAAAGGCAGGTTCCCTCAGCCACTCCCCCTGTCATTTGGGAGTGGGAGGAGGAGGAAGGAAGGAGGAGGAGGAAGAAGGGAGGAAGGAGGAGGAAGGAAGGAAGCAAGGAAGAGGAAGTAAGGAGGAAGGAAGGAGGAAGAGGAGGAAGGAAGGAGGAGGAGGAAGAGGAGGGAAGGAGGAGGAAGGGAGGAGGAGGAAGAGGAAGGAAGGAGGAGGAAGGAGGAAAGAAGGAAGGAGGAGGAGAAAGGAAGGAAGTGGAAGGAAGGAGGAGGAAGAGGAAGCCAGGCAAGGGAATCAAATCCTTACCTTCCACCCAGAGTTCCTCCACGTTGGTCTCCAGATTGGCCGCTCTTAATCCCACCGCAAAAGCCCCGAAGATCAGAAGGCCAACCACTAAAAACTTCCCGCAGTTTTTTTGAATGTAACAGCCCAGTTTAAATAGCAGTCTCTGAAATTTCGCCCTCAGCCACAGCGGCGCTTTTCGTCCAGTAGCTCTCCCCTAGGAGGGAAAAAAAAGCAAGGAGAAGAAATTAAAGATCGGGGAAAGAACCGCACGCCCAAAGAAAAGCCCAACGCCTCGTGAAGGGATCCCGGCCGGGCAATTGATCGCAGGAACGGGACCCACCGTGGGCAGCCCAGCAGCCCGGCCAACCTGCAAAACGTGGCAGACGCCCCGCGGCCTCCCACATCCGCCTGACCCTCCGGCTTGCAAGGAGGGATCCTCGGATCGCCCGATCCCGCTCCTTCTCAACACACCACCGCTTCTGGGGACCCTTCCATTCAAGCCAGCAGCCCGGAACCATCAGCCCAGCATATAAATCGACCTGTCAAACCATCCCGGGATGGATCGGACCGGAGAAAGGGAGGAAGGAGGCTCTCCCTTCCCTTCCCTACCCCCACCTCCCTACCCCTTCCCGGAAGCCCTGGAGCACCCCTGCCCTGCAAATCCTGCCATCCCCTTCCCTGCTTTGCTGCCTCCTGCTCCTGCTTCGCAGCCACCGCCTGGCCCCACGTGGTTACCGACCGCGCTTGGCAACCTCGTAACATTTTAAGAATCACAGTCCACAATCGCCTTTTTTGGGGGATGATCTCGACTTTGGAACCGGAGCAGCCGCCGATAAATTGCCACAATAATGGGGGAATGGAAGGAACCAGCCCCATGGATGCTTTCTTTACAGTTCAACCAACCAACCAACCTAACCCATCTTTTCATTCACACACTGCTGCCTTGGCTTGTTGCTCTTATTCTTTTTGCCCTGCGAAGTGAAGGCGCTGCCAGACCTGTTATCTCCTTGGGAGGGGGGGGGATGAGTTATCTCCACCAAGACAGGAAAGGTGGAAGGTAGCAATTTGCTTACAATTTTCACACTCTGCCCTACCGCGAAAAAGAAAAAAGAAATGCGACCTTCCTTCTTGGAGGGAAATCACCCTTTTCTATACTTCAACCGGATAAAAGAAGCAGAAGGGGGGGGAGAAGAGGGGGGGAGCAGCGCTGGTTTGGGAAGCATCAGATTTTTTTTTCTTGAGCAAAACATTTTTTCCTAGGGGTTGGATAGAAAAATCAAAACTTTTCAAAGTTTTTTTTCCCTCGGGGTAGACAGGAGAGAGCCTGGTTCGCGTAGAGTCCCATTCATACATCCGCACCGCACAAACACACACACACTTTCCAGGGAAACGGGATGAGATGCAAAGCCACCAACGCGTTGGGAAAAGGAGCACGGGCGAGGGGAGGAGGGAGACGAAGGGCTGCCTTGCTACCTTTCGGGAGTCAAAAACATCCTCCCGCCCCCCAAACTTTTCAGCATTTTATTGGCGAGTCTTCCCGCCGCTTATGAGAAAACGAGATCTGGAAGAGAGAGAGCGAGAGAAAGCTCGACCAAGCACCTTGGCTATCTGCTCCAAGGCGAACCCTGCATCGCAGTAGCTCGGCCGCTGCAGATATTCCAGATCGGGCGGCGCGGCGGCGGCGGCGCGTCTGCTCTCCGCTATTCTCCTCCGCCTTCTGCCGCCGCTTCTCCCCAGCCGATCTTGCACTCCGCCGCCGTCGCCGCCACCGCCGCCACCACAGTCGCCGCTGCTCTCGGGCTCCGAGGCATTAACAGCTGAGGCCATGTTGCCGCCACACAGCCGCCGCGGCTGTTGTTCTGGCGACCCGAAGGCTGGGTCTTCCGAGGTTCCCCCCAGCGCGCTGCTGCTGCTGCTGAGGGAAGAGCCGGAGGGACCGGGCACTGGCTGGCTTGGCGGAGATTCTCTGCTGCTGCTGCTGACAGACCGCTTCATACGGCGTTGGCTGCCGCCGCTGCTGCCGCTGTAGCCGCTCCCGGCGAGTCAGACTCCAAGCCTTCCATTGCAACATTTCGTGAGGATCCGGAGGTCTTCGCCGCCGCCGCCGCCGCCGCTGCTGCTTCCCACATCCAGGGTGCGCGGGGGAGCGGAGCCCGGGAACCTCAGCGCTCTCGCCTGCCTGCCCCGGACCGCTTCGCCGGCGGCTCGAGCTGCTCTCCAGGCTCCCGGCCGCTCGGCTGCTTGGAAGCCAAGCCGGATTCTGCCCGAGCACCCCAGCCAAGCCTTGATCTCACCAGAGCCGCCGCCGCCGTTGCTTCTGTTGCTGCTGCTGCTGCTGTGTCTCGGAGCGCTGTACCATTCTGTCTGGGCGCAGAGCTGTCTCCCGGCTGCTTTCCCCCCCACCCGCTCTTTCTCTGCTTAGATGCGTGCTTCGCGCTCTCTTTCTTCCTCTGCTGTGGGCAGCAGCAGCGGCGGCGGCGGCAGCAAGCAGCAGCTCCCTCGCTTCAATAGATGAGATGAAGAAGGGGGAGCGAGAAAAGGAACTCTCTCTCCATTTGGATAAAGAGGAGGAGGAGGGGTGAAAGGGAGAGGAGAGAGAGGGGGGGGGAGCTGAAATCCCGCCCCTGGGGCTGTCAGATGGCTTGGGTTTCTGGGCTGCGATTGGCTCCAAGAGGGCAGAAATTACTCAGCAAACATGACTATTATTAGCTGCTTAGCAACAGCTCACCAAAGTAGAGAGACCACCCAGGCGGGCTCCCCTTGTGTGTGTGCATCTCCAACTTCAGGGGAGCCTTAAAGAGATCCAGCCCTCTTTTCCAGGCAGTGCTTCCATTAAGGAATGCTTCTCTTTTTTTCCTCTCCCTCCTACCCCCTCGGCTCTTTTCAAGAAAAGGTTTGCTTTGGGGTTTTAAGGGAAGGACGTTGCTGCTGCTGTTTTTAAAAGGGGAGGCGTTTTTTTTTTAAACAAAGAGCACATCGGGATTACTTCAGGGAGCGACCTGTTAAAATAGTTTCTTTCTTTCTTTCTTTCTTTCTTTCTTTCTTTCTTTCTTTCTTTCTTTTCTTGAATTGGTTTGGCGGAGGAAAGAAGAGACTCAATGATATCCGGAGCCCTTCAAGAAGGTCCTTTTGGAGGCGCCTTGGCCTCAAGCAGCCACGATTCCTGGGAGGTCCAGGCTGAATTCCCAGGGCTGCACAAATAATGACAGGGTGGTGGATCTTGCGGTCTCCCCCCCCCTTCTTTTTTTAAATCAAAGAAAAGTCTGCGTTCCTGCGAGAACAACCAGACGTGCTAAGAAAACAAGACCCACAAACAAATCCTTAATGCTTGAAACGGTGGATTTAAAAACTGGAATAGCCAAGTTCCTCGCTTACACGCCACCCTACCGCCGCTAAGAGCTTTAAAGAAAAGGCTCCACCAGCCTTCTTTTTGTGCGTTCATAACTTTTTTTAAAAGTTACCAAATTTCTCACAGATCATTGTGTGCGTTTAATTAACGTCTCATCTTCCAACAATTTTGATTTTGGTAATTCGTCACAAATGACGTCAAGGGGGGGGGTCGATTTCCTATTTTTCCGTTCCCCCCCACATTGCCTACTATTTGGACGGACTTATTTTCGCACGTGCCCATCTTGGTTACTCGATCCGCCATGAATAATTTAAAGCGGGGGAGAAACTCCACGTACAAGCTTTTATTTGTTTCAACGTTTTTGGACATAGATGCGTGTTAGCCAAGTTTTGCGCGGCCCGTCTTAGCCGAGAGGATAGCGCTCGGCCAAAGCGTTGAAACGGGGGAGTGCTGCTTTAAGGAACAAACCCGCGCGTGTTCATTGAAGGGGAGATTAAGAAAAGCGGGGAGGGGAGCTAGGAAAGACCGCACATTCGGAGAGCCGGGTGGGGGGGAAAGGCCGCGGGAGGCGGGCTACAGGCTTCACGTGACTGGCTGGCTCTGGGTTATGCACACAAGGCCGGGCTTCCCTCCGTGGCGGCTCTATCTGGCCGGGTGGGCTGCAGTTGTCTCTTTCGCTTGGCACGCAGGGCCTCAACCCGTCAAGTTTAAAAACGCTGCCTTTCCCCATCCACACGAGTGCGGCCTTTAGCCTCGGAGAGCGAGCGAGCGAGCGAGAAGTTGTTTTCCCCTCCCTCCTTCCCTCAGAGAGAAAAATACCACACAAGCCATAGTACATTCCTAAAGGAGGTCTCTCCCCTTTACGCTGCCCAATAGCAGCCTACGTCCTTATCTGTCGGCCAATGGCGGAGGAGCAAAGGACGTTTCCATTCAGCTCCGCGCGACACGGAGGGAGGGCGGGTGTTGCCAAGGCAGCCGTGTTCGGAAGGCTTAGAGAAGCCGATTCTTCGCTAGCAACCGCCTGCTGCGCTCTGAACGCCAATAGTTTTTACTCTGGCGGATCTTTTAACACTGTACAGGGCCGTCCGCTGAGGTTTTACCCGAGAGCTTCCCTGGGCGAAGACTCTAATCCCTCAGCCACTTTCGCAGCCCCGGCAAAGACATCAAAGCGCGCTCTGATCCAAATAAAGTTTCAGTTCCTCCCAAAGGCACGTGTGGATGTCTAACTAAGACCCCTTTTCTCCCCCATTTGCAATGCCGACAGACGTGTTAACAATCGGCAACCCCCGAGAAGCCCATGTGGGAAACCCGGCTGCCTAACGATTTCTCACGATCTTTTTTGCTGGCCTGATGTGGGATGCTAGCACTCAGCTTGTTTAGGAAATCCTTGGAGGCAAAGTTAAACCACCTCTCCGGCTTTTAGCCACTTCGCGTGTTCCACAAATAATACAGTATCCCCCGGATGACCTTGGATTCCTAATTAACCAAGATTCCTAACCGGCGGTAGACACGTAATTAGGAATGGCGACATCGACTTGATGGCACATCATCATCAATTATTGTCAACACTCGCTACATGGGGAATACTGACCCGAATCTACACAGAAATGCAAATATATAGGACTCCGCTGTTAGCTATGAATAAGTAGCTTTAGTTGTGTATTTGAAACCTAAGCATCTTCCTATTTTTAGTATATAACTTCGTAATAAAATACATTTAATGCATACAATAATTTAGAGTGTCCTTGGGCATAGGTTTATTGTGAACTTACTGGTGTTTTAGCCAAGCACGCCGGGCGATCCCACCCGCTATGTTGAGTTTAATATTCAGTGTAACCTGCTGCGAATGCGAATATTGACTTAATTGAGTGAAATCCAATTAAACCAACCGTGACAACGGATGTTGCTTGAGGAAATGGATAAGAGAAGCCTTAAAGATGATCTGCATACGTCCAATTTTGTTGTCGTTTTCAACAAATCTCCATTCTACGCCCTCTTCTCAATCTTAGTATAAATTTACACATTAATTTAGGGCCACGTGATAACCTCCAGATGCCTTACAATGAAATCCCTGACATGACAGGACTTTTCAGCCCAGACTCCAATCTGGGGAAAACGTGTTGTTTATAAATATAAGGGATAGTATGGTTGATGAGGCAGAGAAGCAGAAGTTGCCTAATACAGTACAGTGTTTCCCAACTTTGGCAACTTGAAGATATTTGGACTTCAACTCCCAGAATTCCCCAGCCAGCATTCGCTGGCTGGGGAATTCTGGGAGTTGAAGTCCAGATATCTTCAAGTTGGCAAGGTTGGGAAACACTGGCCTAATGGAATTCGGTTCAGCACCTTTGCCCACGATTTATTGGTGCCCCACCCCATTTCTCAGTAAGCTTTTCTTGTACAGTACAGGTAAGATTTTAAAATGGGCTTTCTTTAGAGTAAAAAGGTTATAACAAGTATTCAAAGCCTTAAATGCCTCATACTTTCTTTGATTTCACTGCCCAAATCCAAATCTTCCTTTTGCAACCCTCTGGCTGCAGCGTTATTTCCAAAACTTAATCTGGAGGCTCAAATTTAACAAGCCCTATCTTAATATCCTTCCTCCCTGCAGCCGCCCCTCACTCAGTCTCTGTGGTCTGGTTCATTTCACACACGAGATGAATTGCATCTCTAATTGGCTTTGTTTCTCGTGTGTATGTGTGTGTGTTGCCCGCGCGAGCGCTTTAAAGGATGAAGTATAAACGTCCCGTCTCGACTTGGGTGGCCAAAAGCAGGAAAATCCTGTTTGCCTCATTGCCAATGCACGCGAAAATTGGGCTACTTGCTTCAAAGGCACAAGGGGGGCTCCTGATCGATCCAGCCTCCGCATTCACACTTAACGGTGCAGCGGCCTATAGCGCGCATGCCCCGTGCCTGGGCCACACGGTTCGAAGCAATGTGAGACTGCAGGCGTACCAAATACATTGGCTGGGAGAAAGGCCCCTACGGCTTAGCATTTACGCTTTGGCTTTCTGTCTCCGCGTAGAAGCAGATCATTTAGCCCAGTGGTTCCCGACCTTTTTCTGCCCATGCCCCACCCAAGCATCTCTAAAATCCTGACGCCCCCACCCCATTATTATTATTATTATTATTATTATTATTATTATTATTATTATTATTATTATTATTATTATTATTATTAATTAGATTTGTATGCCGCCCCTCTCTGTAGACTCAGGGCGGCTCACAACAGTGATAAAAAATAATACATGGTAATAAATCTAATATTTAAAATCTAAAAATAACAATTTTACGTTAAAAAGTCTAAAAAAACCCCAATACTGTATATAAAAACATACCCACAATCATACCATACACAAAACTACATGGGCAAGGGGAAGATGTCTCAGTTCCCCCATGCCTGACGGCAGAGGTGGGTTTTAAGGAGTTTACGAAAGGCAAGGAGGGTGGTGGCAATCCTAATCTCTGGGGGGAGCTGGTTCCAGAGGGTTGGAGCCATCACAGAGAAGGCTCTTCCCCTGGGTCCCACCAGCCAACATTGTTTAGTCGATGGGACCTGGAGAAGGCCAACTCTGTGGGACCTAACCGGCCACTGGGATTCGTGCGGCAGAAGGCAGTCTTGCAGATATCCTGGTTCAGTGCCATGAAGGGCTTTATAGGTCATAACCAACACTTTGAATTGTGACCGGAAACTGATCGGCCACCAATGCAGACTGCGGAGTGTTGGAGTAACATGGGCATACTTAGGGAAGTCCGTGATTGCTCTCGCAGCTGCATTCTGCACGATCTGAAGTTTCCGAACACTCTTCAAAGGTAGCCCCATGTAGAGAGCGTTACAGTAGTCGAACCTCGAGGTGATGAGGGCATTCAAAAACTGAACTCCTACTCATGTGGAGGAAGCCTGAAAGGCCACTAACCTGGTTTAAACAAGGTTCCAATTGCCCCTATTAAAAATCAAATTCCCACTAGGAACCAGGGACTTAGCCACTAGTGTGGTGACTGGGGAAGCAAAGCTATGCCCGAGACAGCGATGGCCAAATATCACTACTGTATCGGAAAAATGGTCAATGCCCCTGCTGCAGATATGCCAACTTCAATCCCACAGTTGCTCCCCACCTTTTTTTTCTCTTGTACACCTAGATCTTTGCATCATCTACGCCTGTCTCTGACGCCACTACAGCTACCCATGAAGTACTGTATTCCCACAATTCACTGTACCAACACATCTATCCCTACCATGGATCTTACCAAGACAGCAACCAAAGACATCCAAAATTTGGATGAACTTGAGTTTGGAGCAGCTGTCCTCAGTCTGCTTTCTTTCAGAAATGTTGGGAGTTTTATTCCCTGCTGGATGTCTCAGATCACCTAAAGTTGTACAGAATTGCTTTGGAATACAGACACCAAAGAAGGATGTACCGGTAATCCCCTTAATTCACAAATGGAAGAAACTCTGTTGCAATAAGCTGTCTACTCAAGAAGAAACGCTGTTGCAATTGCCCTACTCAAGTAGCAAATCAGACAACTGTTAGTTGGGAATGTGAGATATAGAAACATTAACTGTTTGCTGCCTTCCGGTAGTCATCAGGTTTTGTAGCCCAAATACATCCCTAGAGGATGGAAGGGAGTAGAGCAGGAAGGCTTTTGAAACAATATTAAGAGGGCTTCAATACTTTTTTAGAGGGGGTCCTCAAACTTGTGGACTTTAAGACTTGTGGACTTTAATTCCCAAACTTGTGGACTTTAAGACTTGTGGACTTCAACTCCCAGAATTCTAGAACCAGGTTGCCAAGTTTGAAGGCCTCTTCTTTTTAGTTGTCAAGTTTGAAGACCCTTGTTTTATTTTCTGTGCTTGCACATTTGTATTTGTATTGTATTAGTATTTATTAGATTTGTATGCCACCCCTCTCGAAAGACTCGAGGCCGCTAACAACAATATAAAAAGACAATGTAAACAAATCTAATATTAAAAACAATCTAAAAAACCCCAATTTAAAGAACCACTCATACATACAAACATACCATGTATAAATTCTATAAGCCTAGGGGAAAGGGAAATTTCAATTCCCCCATGCCTGACAACAGAGGTGGGTTTTAAGGAGCTTGTGAAAGGCAAGGAGGGTGGGGGCAACTCTGATATCTGGGGGGAGCTGGTTCCAGAGGGTCGGGGCCACCACAGAGAAGGCTCTTCTCCTGGGTCCCAGCAAACGACATTACTTAGTCGACGGGACCCGGAGAAGGTCCCACAGAAGCTCTGTGGGACCTAACCGGTCGCTGGGATTCATGCAGTTCCTATTAGGGGGTGCAGCCTCACCCAAGTGCATGTGTGTAGTAGCTTGGACCTGTTGTATTCTTTGAGCCTCCAAATGCTTCCATACATGCTTCCTATTGAAACCAATCAGTAACTTCCCAGTATCAACAATAGTAAGAAAACGATAAGAGTAAGGAAAACTAAGGCTGCAAATCAATTACAACCTTATCTAACTTCCCTGCCACAGCAGTGTGTAAATTACACAAAAAGGTTGCATCTGGAAGCAATTTTCTTCCAGGAGGGTGGATGAAGTTCTTGTTTACATTTTCCATGCTCCCAGCAAGTGGCAGTGCCTAACTGGCACTGATTGAGGCTGGTTTGGAAGCAGCTGGGCCTGGGTTGAACCTGTTAATCTATTTATGGTTTAACACCAGGAGATCCCAAGACTGAAGGATAGAGCAGGGTATTAAAAATACAACTCTGAATGTGACTGTGTGATTACCATTTATTTTTTTATTTTATTAGATTTGTATGCTGCCCCTCTCTGTAGACTCGGGGCGGCAACCATGAGTTGACCTCAACTCTAGGAAACTCTAGGAAATCTATATCCTATTAATATGGGTTTTCAACTCCCATAAGTCTTATTGTCTGATAAGAGCTGTATTCCCAATGCCACCTGGTGGACAATAGGTTAAGAACTGTGGTTGATATTGTAGCTAGCCCATTAGTTGTTAAGTGGGTGTGTTAGGCCTTTGATGTTTTTACAGTAACAAAATTAGAACTACTCCAGTGGAACTGTGCATAGTCAAAATTTTTCTTGTGGTCACAGCAGTAATGAAAGAAAAACAGGGTTCAGGAATGTTCACTTTGATATGATTTTTAAAAAGGCAAATGAAAGCTTCAAATAAGTTTGTTTATTTATTTATTTGGACTTGTATGCAGCCCAACTCCCGAAAGACTCTGGGCAGCTATCAAAGGTTATCAAAGCCCCCATCTTTTTTATGTTGAAAAAGGGATCGGACCTTGGTCACATGATTATAGCCAGCATCTTGGTTTTCTTTATCCCCACCCCTCAAACACAACTGTCATTCTTCTGTCTTGATAAGGAGACCGCTAAGAAATACAATTATTACAAGATTTTGGATACCGATAGTCATCAACTTACAACAGTTGATTTAGTGACAGTTCAAAGATACAACAGGCTGAACTACTATTGCAACAGCACCATTGTCACATGATCAAAATTCAGATGCTTTGCACTTGGGGTGGGGTCATGTGATCCCCTTTTGCGATCTTGTCACAAACAAAGTTATTGGGAAAACCAGATTCTCTTAACAACCCTGTTACTAACTTAACAAATGCAACGATTCACTGAACTGTGTCAAGGAAAGTTGTACAATGGGCCAAAAACTTAACAAATTTTTCACTGCAGCATAATTTTTGACCTCAATTGTGGTTGTAACACAAGGACTACCTGTATTTTCTTGAGAGAGATGGAGGTAAACCATTTTAGATAATTAAATATAGCTCTATGGATAATATTAGTCTATTCTTTTATTTCTCTTTAAAGGATATTTCTACCACGGAGTTCTAAATTCAATTTGGAGCTAGCTGAGATCTAGCTGTAAGTAGAATAAGTAAGTCCATTCTACTTACTGCGGTAAGTAGTAAGTAGAATGGACAAGCTAGGTTCTCTGAATCCATGAAATGTATTTTTTTTTCATATTTGTTAATGGCTCTATATTCTTTTAACTTGATGGGATACATGGATTTTCATTGGAGACAGTGCTTGGATCCACACATTATGCTAAGACACTGTTTTCTTTGTCATGCCTCATTGATGAAACAAACCACCATACTCAGTATGATAATGATGTACCAGCCTTTCGCTGGGTTTCCCCCCCTTTTTTTCCTCACCTTCTCTCTATCTTACTTTACTGTCTTTTTCTACTATTCTCAGTCTCTTTTTCTCTCTCCTTGCTTCCCCACCTTCTCTTACTTTTTTCTGCTTTTTCTCTCTTTTCTCTCCCTTTTCCTCTTCTTTTTTTCTCGTTAAAAATTTCTAAAAATGTGATATCTTTAAGACTGAACCAAAAAACATGATTATTGACTCTATAACATTTAAACAGACCTTAAATCGATATGATTGATTACTAACAATCAACTCTATGAATATAATGAAAAAAGCCTTAAAGTACTCCTTTCTTTTCATACTTTTATTATGCATTTATTATTCACCATTATGGAAGCTGTACATTTTTCTTTATTATTCCGTTTGTACTGTCATTGTTTTTTCCATTTTGTCATGATTATTTTTTCCCTCCCTTTATCTTCTTTTTTAATGTATATTTAATAAAGACTATTTATAAAATAAAAAAAGAAACAAACCACCATTGGCTGTATTCACACAATCCAATAAGCCACCATTGGCTGTATTCACACAATCCAATAAACCACCATTGGCTGTATTCACACAATCCAATAAGCCCAAACCAAACAAACCACAATACGTCTGATTAGTTTTTCTGATTAGTTTTTCACCCACTAAATCGAGACAGGGCACAGTTATTAGTGGGGCCATTAAGCCTGGTTGGCTTAATTTGCAGACTTGACACACACTGGGTTCCAGGGTTCTATCCCTTACTCAATACTAGCTATCCAAACTCTGAAAACTCATTTGCTCTCTAGCAGTGTCTGTCCTCTGGAATAAAGTCCCCCCAAGATTCAAACAGCCCCTGCCTTGCTGGGATTTTAAAGGGCTCAGAAGAATGGTTCTTCACCCAGGCCACTGGGAAGCATGAATGATGCTCCTTTTCCTCTTTTTCCTTATTCCCATTATGTTTGTTCTCTCGGCCAATTCTGGTCTTTTGATTTGTCTTGTTTTTCAAACGTTCCTTTGTTTTTAAATGCTTTTAATAATTTGTAAAGTATCCAGAGTTGCTAAGAGTTGGGTGGCATATTAATTTAATATATTCTTATTATGGTTTGTTGCACAGCCAGCCAGATGTTTAGACTGGATCTGACATTTTTATCCATCCATCAAGGACCTGGGATAGGCAGATGTTATTTGATGGCATAAATGATTATATGTTAACAAACTACCATCATCTTACCTTTCAGCAAAGCTGCTTGCTGAATCTTGTTGTTTCAGATTGTAATCTGAGAACAAGTACAGGTAAGTATAGCCTGGTTGAGAGGAAGGTTTTTCATGAAAAAGGTGGTTTTTCTAAAATGGCTATGGCCAGCCTCAGTAATTTAATCAATAATGCATTTCAGACAGGACATAACGGTGTCTGTGTGATTTAACCATCACTTGGCTAAAATATCTCATAGTAGTCTTTGATTTATAACCATTCATTTAATGACCAAGGTTGTAACGGAACTGAAAAAAGGTGATTTATGACTAAGTCTCACACTTATTACCATTGCAGCATCCCCAGTCCCCTGATCAAATTGTGGGTAGTGGGCAACCGGCATGGGTCCTGGGGTCTTGAGATTTGTTATTTGCAATCTTTCTAGGGAGCTTCTGACAAACAAAATCAATGAAGGAGACCAGATTCACTTAGAGATCATGTCATTCACTTAACATCTGTATGATTACCTCCGGAACCGCCTGCTACCGCACGAATCCCAGCGACCAATAAGGTCCCACAGGGTTGGCCTTCTCCGGGTCCCGTCGACTAAACAATGTCGTTTGGCGGGCCCCAGGGGAAGAGCCTTCTCTGTGGTGGCCCCGGCCCTCTGGAACCAACTCCCCCCAGAGATTAGAACTGCCCCCACCCTCCCTGTCTTTCGTAAACTACTCAAGACTCATTTATACCGCCAGGCATGGGGGAGTTGAGATAGCTCTTCCCCCTAGGCCATTACAAGTTATGCATGGTATGTTTGTGCGTATGTTTGGTTTTATAATAGGGGTTTTTAGTTGTTTTTATTATTGGATTGTACATGTTGTGTTTATTACTGTTATTAGCTGCCCCGAGTCTGCGGAGAGGGGCGGCATACAAATCCAATAAATTATTATTATTATTATTATTTTGTTTAGAAAAAAGGTCATAAAATGGGGGCATAACTCACTTAACAACTGCCTTGATTAGCAATGGAAATTTTGGGCTGAACTATGATCATATGTTGAATTATTTGTAAATAGGCTATAGCATGATATGATTCTTCAAAAAAGGTAAATGGCAATTAGCTAGTATTCTAGTTATGTTATACAGACACACATACACACACATTCTTATGCCAAAGTTGTAGCCTTGTAATTGTGACTTTGAAGCTCATTTCTGTGCATATTTATATGGGAATGAACCCCACATTTCTCAATGGAGTTACTGTTAGTGTTAAGTGTAATTTAGAAGCTCAGCTTGTGATCCTATAGTGCTTGGAAAATATGGATTTCGTTCTTTTGGGGAAGAAAGTATAAAGAGCAAAAGAGATGACCTTGGCAGAAATATTCAAGAACCATTACATAAGCAAAGAGGGTTGAAACATTCTTAAAGTCTTGGCAAGCAAAATAATATTCAGAAGCAATAAAACAACCTCTCCCCTGCTGGGAATATGAGAAGGTGAAGATGTATGTAAAACAGAATCAGGCTTGCAAGATTCTGCTTTTGTAATCTAACTCAATAAAGTACAATTCTAGTTTTCCCATGGAGTCGATTATCTGGTTTACCTAGTGGGGCTGACAGAAGAGTGGTAGGTGGGACTTAAATCCGACCAGAAAAGAGTAGATCTGTTCCCAGAACAGATTATTGATATGATTAAGCTTCATAGCAATCAGTAGGATTTCTTTTAATCCATTTGATTATTTTTTATGGTCCATAGGCTGATATTTCTCTCCAAATAAGCATATGACAAGGGAAGAAGACAGCAAAATATGAATGTGGGAATGTATTAGATTTAGACTGTACATATTCTTGTATATCTTGTGCATGTACATGAATGTACATCTATTCATCTTTCTAACCAAATGATTGATTTTGTACATTGAGTAAAGCAAATCCGTAACACATTCTAAAAATTTTGCAGTGCCTGTTGCTGTTGGATGGCCTCTCCATCTCTCTGGTTGGCAAAGAATGCTTCTGCATGTTGCCATTGTATGAGTAGCTGAAGTTTCAAGAGATGCATTTTGCAAGCTGCAAGCAGGGTTTGGGAAAGGCCCTCCAACTAGATGAATCAAGTCTCATTCCTCTCGCTCCCCTTTCTTGCCTTTCTTCGTGGCCCCTTCCTCGGGAGAGCCTAAGAAAAGGAACTGCTGCAGCCAACTTGTCAAAATAATACAGCTAATTACTCCTGATCTCCTTTAACGGAAAGCTGCTTCTCATGCTACAAAAGAAGAGATGAGAATTCTACAATACACAGCACGCTAGAAAGAAGGTTCTGAAGAGATCTTTGGGACTGCCCCAACCCAAGCCCTAAAAATCTTAAGTTCACCAAAAGGACAGTCCCTTTGCTTAAAAACGTGGGGATCCTGTTATGAATAGCTTTGGGTCGCTGGTATGCAGTGGAGAGTAGCACTTTTTCCTTAAAAAAAAGCTCTCAACAAAGAACATCTTCTAAAGTAGGCTTCTGGGAAAATTTCTCATTAGCCTTTGTCATTTGTTTTAATATGTTGATATTAATGCAATCCGGGTGAGCGTTCTTTTTAAAAAGAAGACTGAACTCCTAGTGCTCAATCTTCAAGGGTGTTCAAGGATATTTAAAATAAGAATAGAAAGAATACCAGTAAAAAAGTGGGACAGGCTCTCCTGTATTAAATTATGTGGATTCACCCCTCCCCATCTTGCAGCTGTTCTATCCCTACATGGTACATTGTACAGAGTAATGTACAATGTATGATTTATAATGCTTTCTATGGAAAAAAATGGTCTTCTTTTGTATGTGGTAACAAAAGAAGGGGGGAGAACAGAATCATTAGGAAAAATTAAAGCAACCGGATGAATAAAAGCTGCTGCTCTGGGAAGGAAGTTGTCCAATTTGTTCACCACATGTATTCAATTATGAATCCATGCACCGAAAGCAGCATGATCATTCAGGCTGTGGATGATGGGAGATGTCACCCAATCTACCTGAAAGTTAGAGAAGGCTATACAGTGGTACCTCTACTTACGAACTTAATTCGTTCCGTGAACAGGTTCTTAAGTAGAAAAGTTTGTAAGAAGAAGCAATTTTTCCCATAGGAATCAATGTACAGTAAAAGCAAATAATGTGATTGGGGAAACCACAGGGAGGGTGGAGGCCCTGTTTCCTCCCAGATTCCTAGAGAGGCCCTATGGAGGCTTCTCCCTGCCTTTTCTGGCCCTGTTTCCTCATAGGAGATTCCTAGAGAGGCCCCACAGAGGCTTCCCCCCACCTTTTCCGTCCCTGTTTTCTCCCAGGAGATTCCTAGAGAAGCCCCACGGAGGCTTGTCGCTGCCTTTTCTGGTTACAGTTTTGGAGGCTCAGGTTTGTAAGTGGAAAATGGTTCTTGAGGAGAGGCAAAAAAATCTTGAACACCCGGTTCTTACCTAGTAAAGTTCATAAGTAGAGGCATTCTTAGGTAGAGGTACCACTATATTGAATTAGGAGTTTGGAAAATTGCTCTATATTGAATCAGATTATTGACTCATCCTGCTAGCATGATTAGCCAAGAATGCAAGTAACATGTCAGGGTGAGACAGGAATTTGTCTGTCCTCCAAAAGAATGCTAGCAAGATTCTGCCTAGATACAGAAAATTCTCACAGCCATTCCACCTTGCTCTCAATGGTCTTGTCATAATGACAAGTGTTTGGAAGAAACATATCTGATAATTTTTAGGGCTGAATTAAGAGACTCAGCAGTTTAAGCAATCTTTCTTTTTCTTTGTTTTTTTTCTTTTAAAAACCTCAGGCATTTTTCTTAGGAACATCTTTTTCTTATACCTAAGACAGGAAGAGCTTTCTGGTTGCTTGGTTTTGTTTACTGGGAATTTTGCATTTCCAGAGATGCAGATTAAAAAAAAAAGACTTTCCTGTGATCTTCATAAAATATTCTATAATAACTCATAGAAATTTTATTTATTTAAAACATTTCTACAGTTATCCATCTTATAACAAACTCTGGGCGTCTCCCAATCAAAAGTTAAAACAGCATAAACTTTAAACTAAAATTATAAACTAAAAACAAAAAAAACCTGGCACCAAGTCAAACTTCTGATGTGCAGTTACCTAATGTTATACCAGAACTTGAGGGAAAAGCTAGATCTTTAAAGTTTTGTGAAAGGCTAGGCAGGTAGAAGCCTTGGCAGACTTCAGGGGGCAGAGTATTTCATATAGCCATGCTGCTACACACAAAAAAGGCATGCTTCCTAGTTCCCATCAGATGGCAATGTTTAGGAGAAGGCATTAGGAATGTACCTACAGCATTTTACTTGGTAGGATGGGTAGATGCCCTTAAAGAACGGCAGTCCTGCAGATAATCTGGCTCTCTGCCATACAGGACTTTAAAAGTGATGGATAGCATCTTGAATTGCACCTGGAAAGAAACCAGAAGCTAGTGCAATTCATGTAAATAAGATGTTACATGAGCAAATCCAGGGCACCCCCATTATCATCTATGCTGTTATGTCCTGCACCAGTTGACGTTTCCAGGTAATCTTCAATGGTAGCCTCGCATTATACATTGCAGCAATCAAAATGGGAGATAGCCAATGCATGAGTGACTGTGATTAATGTGTTGATCTTTAGGAGAGACACGTGGTTTATCCTTTTGGTCAACCAAGTCCAAAATCAGTATTTTGAACTTTATCGCTGCATGTTTGAAATGTTAAAAAAGCTTCACGTGTTCTTCTCCTTTTTCTTCCACCTAGTCTAAATTTTACAACTCTTTATAAAGGAGCCTCTTTAAATAACAAATTGTTCTGTCGAGCTCTCTGGTAGAATCCTCCCAAAAATGCACAGATACAATTTCAGACACACGCACATTTGAAAATTCAAAACAATGTTCTTTATACCGAAAATGCAAATAAACTGAGCACTCTTTTTGTATAGCAAAGAGCACTTGTCTCCAAACAAATTGGTAATTTGTACAAGTCCCTTATCAGTTCTGTGATACTTAGCTTGGAGCTGTGAGGCAATTCACAGTCTTTCTCCTTTCACAAAGTGAAACACACTTTGCTCTGGGTTAGTTTCAAAGTGGGGAAAAATCAGCACACAAAGATCAAAGTCAGCAAAGCAGTCAGGAAACACAAGGATCAGATAATTCTCCACAATGGCCAAACCCACAGGCTGCTATTTATACCAGCCTCACTAATTACCACAGCCCCACCCAACCACAGGTGGCCTCATTTCTTTGTTGTTGCCTATGCATCGCTCTCCTCATGCGTGGCTGTATCATTAACTCTTGTTCTGAATCCAAGGAGGAGCTAGATAATTGAGCTCCTTCTGAGCTGTCTGCCACACTCTCCTCCTCCCTGTCACTCATGTCTTCTTGGTCAGAGGAGCCTTCATCATCAGATTCCACCGGGGGGGGGGCAAAACAGGCCTGCAGCATGTGGATGTCTCCCCCACATCCACAGTCCTTGGGGCAGGAGCTGGGCCAGAGCTAACCACAACACAAATACATGCAACTTAAGAACTTACAGCATAGCTCAGTGTCCCTATAACTGTTGCCCTCCAGACAGAGGTGCCCACAGGGGAAAAGGAGGTGAAAAAGAAAAAAAAAGGTGGTCATAACCATGCCAGCAAAGCTCCATCCCCTTTAATGTGCATCATCCAATCACACACATCAAAAGGTGGATGGGATTATCAATTGGGGCTGTGACTACCCTGAGATCGGCTACTGCCAACATCCTGGCTCCAGACAGCCCTGTTCTCTTTGTTGACATTTCACTGCCACTTCGCTCCTGGCTTTGCAGGAATGAAAGGAGAGATAAGTGGACAGGAATGAGTTTCCAGGGAAGCAATGTGGCTCTGATAGTCTGGTGTCTGCCACCCACAGAGCTAATAGAATAAGAATACCTAAATTGAAAATAGAATTAAGTATCATTTGGGCTGGGAAACAACATTTCCAATGCTTTTCATGGAGGGAAGAGTTTGTAGATAAAAGAGATTAGATCTTTTGACATGCTTTTATGTCAGTTTTCTATACTTTTTTTAAAATGTAGAAAAAGTGTTTCCTCTCCTTTTTTCCCAACTGGGGTAAAAGAACCTTCATGCAAACAAACCTGGCTTCCATTTATTAGTACAGACAGATCCCATGACAGATTGACATACCTTTCCTAGCCCCAATTAATACCAAGAATTTATCTTTGTGTGACACAAAATGAAAAGGCAAAGGGCATTCTTAACATTTCCAATGCTTTTCATGGAGGGAAGAGTTTGTGTGTCCATGCACAATCTTGCTACCTGCCCAGGTACAGTAGCATAATTGCGTTGGACTCCGCTAGCACTGAGAGCCATGGGGGCGAGCACACGTCACCGTTCCACCTTAGCAGCCCACCTCTGCCCATAGAAGCATATCAAGGAAATACATGAAAGCAAAGGGAGAAGTTACTTTAACAGTAGTTTTTACACTCCAACAGAACAAAAAGAAAAGAATGATTTATCTCCTCTTCTCAGCATCCCCATAGAAGCGTATCAAAGAAATACATGAAAGCAAGGGTTGCACGGGGTTTGGAACTACATCTTTTGGGAGGAAAATTTGGGGGGCCACAGTGGAGGAGGCAATGAAGCTCATCATTGAAGTGGGCAGAGCATTGTTTTTGAAGCTGATTCAATATTTTAAACTTATGATAAAAGGCTCAGTTACTCTCTTTCCTGCCAAACAGTAGCAGAAAACAACCTCCCCAATTACTAGTGGGAAACTGGCAAATGTTGTGACCTGGCCAGCAGAGGGCTCCTGGGAGATGCCAAAGATTCCCCATTCTGGCATCCTGGAATTCAACCTGAATCTGAAAAAATTAGCCTTGAATTCTAGCCCTGTGTTCTTCTAGGTCAGAGATAGGCAAAGTTGGCTCTTCTATGACTTGTGCACTTCAACTCCCAGAATTCCTGAGCCAATCATGCTAGCTCAGGAATTCTGGGAGTTGAAGTCCACATGCCATAGAAGAGCCAACTTTGCCTACCTGTGTTCTAGGGTGATGTGCTGGGTTCCCAATCTAAAGATAGCAGATAAACTCTACATTTAATTTTGTGCTTTCACGAAGAGAAAAACACGAGTGTTGCATTAAGAGGAAAAGAGGAGTATTGTCATCCAAAGGATGATTTCTTAACGAAAGACAAGTTATTGGTCTTGTTCAATCACATTGCTGCCTATTTGGTGGAAACCAGCCTGTTGTTTGACTAAATCTTTGAGGAAGAAGCAAAGAACTACAGCAACAGACTTTTTCAGATCCACTGCTGGATCAGCACACTTAGTAGACATAAGTGCATTGTGTGTCCGTATCTCATTATTTTGTACAACTAGTGCAAGGACAGGATATAAAAGGCAGGTCTGTAACTTGTGATCAGGATAAAATCAGAAAAGACTGATATTTTAATTTGGATGGAATTGTTCCATCAGTTTTCTATCTAGTGTGTCTGAAAGCAATTAGGAGAATTGCAAGCGAGAGAGAGAGAGAGGGAGGGAGGGGGAGGGGGAGAGAGGGAGGGAGAGAGGGAGAGGGAGAGAAAGACAGAGAGAGGGAGGGAGAGAGAGAGAGGGAGGGAGAGAGACAGAGAGAGGGAGGGAGAGGGAGAGAGGGAGAGAGAGACAGAGAGAGGGAGGGAGAGGGAGACAGAGACAGAGAGAGGGAAGGAGCGAGACAGAGAGAGGGAGGGAGAGAGAGACAGAGAGAGGGAGAGAGAGGGAGGGAGAGAGAGACAGAGAGAGGGAGGGAGAGAGAGAAAGAGAGAGAGGTGAGTACTTTCTCTTCCTTCCCAGCATTGTAATCCAGAGAAATTAATCTTCTTACCATATGCAGTAAAATTATAATGATCCTATGCCACAAATAAATGAACACATATATTGGATGGAATAAATAGAGGGGGAAATATTTATTTAACATGTCTACCTAGGCATGGCCTATTGCCCATTAACTGAAGGTGAAGGGGATGTTCCAGCAACCTGGTTTTACTTTTAACTACAGTACTTTGAGTCTTTAATGTCTAAAATGTGTTTTTAAAAATACATTTTTTTAGAACTCAGCAAGTCCGGCTTTTCCCATGGGAGATTCTATAGACAAAACATCTATTGATTTTTGAAGGGTCTGGAATCCAGGTAAACCCACAGAACACATCATGTCCTGTAAATGGTGGACACCCAATTTGCATGAGGAAAACAGAAGTGAAGATGTTGAAATCTGGACGAATTGGGATGAAGAGCAGTGTTGAAAAGTCCCTTGTTCTAACAGTGATTCCAGGAGCCAAGAAGGAAGACAAATTGCACTGAAGCCAAAGTCTGGTTATGAGGCTCCAGTGTTTAGTATGCTTTGAAGGTTGCTTAACCACACTTATTTACAGTGGTAAATCCAGAGGATTGGACAGGACTCGGGAGAAGGATGTCTCAGTCCTACCGCTTTATGGCACACACATTATGCCCTGGGTGGGCCAGAAAAAGACGACACGTAGAACCATCTGGTAAGCTGTCGCCTTCCAGGTGTGTTTGGGTTTATAATAATGATTCAGGGAAAACCAGTCTACGAACGTCTACCCTAACTGTATTTATTTGAAAAGAAACAAGATAGTTTATTTCAAACATAGTTTAGCTGCTTAGATGGCCAATCCTAAACTTCATGGTCACATTGTTGTGAGCCGCTCCGAGTCTTCGGAGAGGAGCGGCATACAAATCTAATAAATTATTATTATTATTATTATTATTATTATTATTATTATTATTATTATTATTACTATTATTATTATTATCAACATCTATCAAGTGGAAGAAATCTGTAAGAATGCAGGGAATCAATATTCTGTTGTATTTGTAGAGCACTTTCCATAATCAAAGGAATTAACATTGACATTATGATTTTGACGTGAGAGTAGATCCTATTGAACACAATAACACTTACTTCTCATGGATCAAGCTTTACAAAAAAAGGTATATATAAAATTAAAGTCTCTCTCTAATCTAGGCAATAACAGACACGGTGCTTATGGTGTTAGCTGTTGCTGCTGTTTTCTTTCAATTACGAGGAACTTTTTTCTTTACTTCAAAACTGATTTTTCACCCATCAAATGCTTCATCTATCCTGCTGATCCATGAACGAACTCACAATTGGCTGAGTTCACATATCATACAGACCTGAAAATCATAACTTTCAAATCCCAAAAGGACAGGTTCACAGAACCTATGAAAGCCACTCCAAATCAACCGGCCCAAGACTTAATACAATATGCAGATGAAGCTACTACATGATAGAAGCATATATAATAGCATCATCAGGGATCAAACTATAGTGATCAGACTAATGTAGATAACCCTCAATTTACAATAGTTTATTTAGTGGCCGTTCAAACTTACAATGGCAGTGAAAAAAAAATGGCTTATGATCATTTTTCACAGTTACAACCTTTGTAGCGTCTCTATGATCGTGTGATCAAAATTCAAGTGCTTGGCAACTGGTTCACACTTAGGACCACTGCTGTTTCCCAAGCTCATAGGATCACCTTTTGCAATCCTTTGAAAAGCCAAGTCAATGGGGAAGCCAGATTCACTTAACCACCGAGTTATGAACTTATCAACTGCAGTGATTCACTTAGCAACTGCAGCTAGAAAGGTCGTAAAATAGGGCAAAACTCACTTAACAGATTTCTCACTTAACAACAGAATTGTTGGGCTGCATTGTGGTCACAAGAGCTGGGGTGCTGCAGCAGGTAGAGTGCTGTACTGCAGGCCACTGAAGCTGACTCTAGATCTGTAGGTCAGCGGTTCAAATCTCATCACTGGCTCAAGGTTGACTCAGCCTTCCATCCTTCCGAGGTGGGTAAAATGAGGACCCGGATTGTAGGGGCAATATGCTGGCTGTTAAAAAGTGCTATTGCTAACATGTTGTAAGCCGCCCTGAGTCTAAGGAGAAGGGCAGCATAAAAATCGAATAAAATAACTAAGTAAGTAAGTAAGTAAGTAAGTAAGTAAGTAAGTAAGTAAGTAAGTAAGTAAGTAAGTATAGTAAGTAAGTAAGTAAGTAAGTCAAGGATACCTGTAATAATAATAATAAAAAGAAAATTGCTGGTTTTCTAATTACCTTCCCAAGCCTGGCTTCATGTTTCCTAATGTCTGCTCTGACTAACTACTAAGCTGTAACCTAAAAATGAAGTTCAAAAGATCACCTCCAGTATGGTACTGGAAGGATGGCTCTGAATCAGCTGGGTTGACTGGGTTTCCCATCACAGAAGACCCCTTCAGGAAGGGTTCACACCCACCCATTGCTATTTAGCTGGTCCCCCTACAGGTGTGTTTGAAAGCAAAGCCACTTCCATTCTGAAAGGGATTCAGACCTTTCACTTCTTTTCACCTTTGGCACAACCGTGATGACTGAGAATCTCCATGGACATCTGAAAGAGGCTGCATTTCTCAATGAAGAAGTCAGGCCAAGGACAGCATCCTTGGCTTATGAGAGCCATTTACTCTCAGGGTGGGGGACCCTGTCGTTTCAAGGGCAGGCTCTTAGAGCTAGTGACACAAGTCTTCCCGAAAGCCTGATAAGATACAAGCTTGTCACCTTTCCACCCTCAGAACAGACCTTGGACTCCTTCTCTGTGCTTCAGCCCTTTCATTTTTAAAAGCTGTTTGCAGCGAAGTGTTATCTGTCTTGTGGGTGATACAGAAAGTGAATGCCTTCCAATGTCTACTCTTCCTCCTACTCCTCCACCTTTCCTCAGCAAAACAAGATTCTGTGAGCCCTGCAACCATTTGCTCTCTCAGGACGTTTTTCTCTCTCTCACATCCACCTTCTCCCTCCCTATCCTTCTCTCTCCCTCTCTCCCATACCTCCTCCTTCCCTCAGCAAAATAAGATCCCACCTGCTCTGCAACCATTTGCTGTCTCCGGACATATAGGTTTTCTCACTCACATCCACCCTCTCCCTCCCTCCCTCCTCCTTCCCTCAGCAAAGCAAGATCCTGCAACCATTTGCTTTCTCAGGACATATAGATTTTCTCTCTCACACCCACCCTTTCCCTCCCTCTCCCTCCCTCTCTCCTCCTTCGCTCAGCAAAACAAGATCCCGTGCGCCCTGCGACCATTTGCTCTCTCAGAACATATAGGGTTTTTCTTTCACACCCTCCCTCCCTCCCTCTCTCCCACACCTCCTCCTTCCCTCAGCAAAACAAGATCCCGGTGCCTTGCAACCCTTTACTCTCTCAGGACATATAGGATTTTTTTCTCACATACCCTCTCCCTCCCTCTCTCCCACACTCCTTCCCTCAGCAAAACAAGATCCTGAGCCCCTGTGACCATTTGCTCTCTCAGGATGTATAGGTGTTTTCTCTCACACCCTCCCTCCCCCTCCCCCCTCCCCCACACCTTCTCCTTCTCTCAGGAAAACAAGATCCCATTTGCTCTCTCAGGAAACATAGGGGTTTTTTTGTCTCACACCCACCCTCTCCCTCCCTCCCTCCCTCCCTCCCTCCCTCCCACACCACCGCCTTCCCTCAGCAAAACAAGATCCCGCTCGCCCTGCAACCATTTGCTCTCTCAGGTCATATCGGGTTTTTTTCACACTCCCCCCCCTCTCTCCTTCTCTCTCCCTCCCTCCCACACCCACCCTCTTCCACGGCAGGACTTCGTAGCCCGTCCCCCGCCCGGGAAGGACCGGTTAGCAGAAAAGACAGTAGTTTGTATAAATATAAGTAAAAAATAACGATAAAAGAGGACAACAGGGCAGGGACGGCCCTTCCAAGTGTGCAAATGGGAGAGTTCTCCCCTCAGGCAAGCGATGGGTTTCCAACGGGGTCCAATCCCTTTAACTTTCTGAGGCTGTGTCAGCGGCAGTGGCAGCCGCCCTCCCCGCCACCGGAAAAGGAGACACCTTGGCCGCGGCGGGCGCGAGCCCGAGCGCGCGCTCCAGTGCCAAGCGCGAGGCGAGGCAGCCTCTTTCTCGCTCTCCCCCTCCCTCCTTTTTGCCAATATAACCCGTCCTTCGCTTTCCTCTCCCCTTAGCCTCCGCCCGTCCCACCACGACCGAGAGGCCACCCCTCTGAAGGCTCTGCCTGTCCGGCCGGGAGCCCTCCGTTCTCCACCTCGCAGCCGCTTCCCTTCCCTCCTCCCTCCCGCGCCAGCCCATGTGCCGGACCCGCCGCCGCGTCTTTTTTTCCTTACCATTTCCCTCCTCCGCCACCAGTTCCCTCGAGGCAAAAAAAAAAAAAAAAGGTCGAGCCTCCCTGAGGGCCGGCTCGGTTTCACGTCGCGCTGCCGCCGCGGCGGAGACAGGGGACTCGGCAGGAGCGCATCAGTTGGCCTCCCGCTTTCCTCCTGTTCTGAGGCGGCCTTCCTTCTTCGTTTTTTGCGGTTTTTGCCGCCGCCGCAATGGCAAAAAAATCGGACAAACCCCAGCAAAAGAAGGGGAAGGAAAATAATAATAATAAAAACAACTCCAAACGCGCGCAACCACCCAACCCGAAACCCCAGGCTAATCCTCCTAGGTTGCAGGCAATCGGCGGAGTGCGGGGAAGGCGCACAATTGCCTGCCTGTTTCTATTAAGCGCTCCATCGTCCTCTCCATGTGGGTGGTCTGGCTTTCTCAATAGGCAGGACCTGTCGGGGTCACGTGATGGATCCGGGAGGAAAAAACCCTTCAAACCCCCCCCCCGCTCTTTCCCCCCATTCCTCCTTTTACAATAAACTCAAGGAACGCAAAGTAAACCAAAAGGAGCGCGCCCGCCCGTCAGCGCGGCCCTCTTGAGTAAACAAGGGCAGGCGGGCAAGGCAAGGCGGGCAATTCGCGTCCGAGGGGTGGGGGGGAGCGGCTCCCCGGCTCAGGCGACGCTCGACCCGAACCCTGAAGTTGACAAGGTGGCCAGGAAGGCGGACTGGCTGCCTCCTCGCCGCCTTCATCCCTTCCTCACGTCTCCTCAGGCGCGCGTTCGGTTCGGTGGCGTTTGCGCATCTTGACAGAGCGCACAAACCACCCCTCGTTATTTTGTACACTTTTTTAACCTGGTTCTTTTTCTTCTTCTTTTTGGTCCAGGGGGAAAAAAACCTCACTAAGTGTGTTTGTGGTGTTGTCTCCCCCCCTCCTCCTCCTCTCTCCCTCCCTCTCCATCTCTCTCTCTCCCCCCCCTCTCTCGTGTGTTTTGCAAGATGTGAGGGGGAACAGATGCTGGAACGCAGCTCTCCCCTGTTAAAATAAATACAGGGTTGAGTGTAAAATGAAGTGAAAGCGGGACTACAGTTTTCCTTGTGCTGAAATGTTTATCCATTCCACCCAGTGCTTGGTTTACAAATGTTTGGCCCTGCAGGATTTATGTTAATCCTGGCCATTTAAAAAAAGGGGGAAGGGGGTTCATTAGTAAGGTATTTGCCTTCAAGGTGGCAAAACACACAAGGCACAATCGAATGACTAGTCCAGATGGTAGAAAATATGGGTAATCCTCAACTTACAACGGTTCATTTAGTGACCATTTACAAGAGAAAAAAACCCCCAGCATTATGATTTTTCTTATACCATTCAATCTTATAATGACAGTGACACCATGACAAGGTTCCAGGTAACATTTGAACTAAAATCAGCGTCCGACTCAAAGTATTCCTCAAATTTCCAATTTCCTTCCAATTTTATTTCCGGAGTCACCCTGGCACCTACATTGGGAAACCTGGATGTGAGTTTCCCAGTCAGTTGAAAGTTCACATCCTTTGCCCCCCCAACCACAAACTTGTCACATGTACCGGCCTGCGTGGCCAGTCTTTCCTTCTGCTTCCGCCCAGGTGGGTGGGCATAAGATGGCCTTGAACCACTGGAAAGAATGCTTTGTGCTGCATCTATTCCCTCCTGAAAGACACCCCTCCCAAGTTCCCATAAACATCAGGTCTTCTATAGATAATGTGGCAAGCCGTTAATTCATCACCAACTTCTGCACATTGTTTTTCACATGACCATTGCAGCATCCCCATAATGATATGATAAAAATTTGGACAGTTGGCCACTGGCATGTGTATATATAACGGTTGCAGTGTCCCAGGGTCATGTGATCTCCTTTTGCAACCTTCTGACAAGTACAGTCAATCGGGAAGCTAGATTCTCTTAACATCTGTGTTATTAATGTAACAACCACAGTGATTCACTTAACAACTGTGGCTTTAATCCATGTGAAGATGGGAATCGGAACCATCTTTTTGCAGAACTACACTAAGTATATATCATTCCGAAACCTGGAAGGTACTGTTGGAAAACAGAAGTCCTATTTCAGCAGTAACAATGACAAAGATTTCCTGTTAGCTCACGCCAATCCACCAAGTATAGTTAGCGCGGTTCCTTAAACAGAAGTGGCATTCTTATTGTAACAAGCTCTCATTGAAAGCAAAAACATTCAAAAAACAAGAAAACAAAAACAGTTTGCTCCTGACTTTTACAATTATTGCAGACTTTTTAGCATTGGTAGGATGGAGCCTGCAACTTTTTCTGGCACTGGATAGCAAAAGCATCTATGGACGTTATCAATGATCCAGGTCATGGTTGTCCGAAAAATGCTTTTTCAAAAGACAGCCAGACTTTGTTTTTTCTTGCATAAGAAACAAAATGTATTCAAGGATAAAACAACAAAGTTCGGTTGCTTTTTGAAAAAGCACTTTTAGGCAGCAAAATGTAAATCTCATGATTTTATGGAATTTCAGTACTTTTGTGTAAAAGTTGAGACTTTGGCATGTTATGTGGAGTTTCACAAAGATGGAGTCACTTTGTCTAATAAGACTTTATCAGATTGTTGTAACATCATCAGTGTTGCAAGATTTTCTATTATTTGGCAGGGGCTGCCCTGGCTCCACTAGGCATATTGGTGACTCTTATTAACAGGGTCAAGGACTCAAGCACAAGTGAGTTGGTTGACTCCTGTAACTTGGATATATGTTCTCAGGAGAAAGAATTTAGTGGCTTAAATCCAATCATTAAAAAAGAACAGAAATTAAGAAAAGGAATTTCCCATTCTTTAACCAAAAGCAAAGAAGATCAACAAATTTTCCAAAACACCCTCAACTTATCGAAGATTTGTAGGAAAATAGATTGTCTCCTTTGCTTTAAAATAAAAAAAGAGATTATATGAAATGATGAGTTATTGGTTAAGTAGGAATAAACTAGCATACGCTGCTTTTTCTTTTTTGCAAAATTACAAAATGGCATGGTCAGGAAAGAAGGACTTTTTTCTCTTTGTGGAAAAACAAACTTTAGAAAAATGGTGAGCAACAGGGCCGCATATGGCAGGTTTCCAAAATGTTAAGATGGCAGCCACAACCACATAAATGGCCCTTTTAATGTGTATCGTAGGTGCAACATATGTAAAAAAAAGGGATTGAGCTTCAATCACATTGCAATGCCAAGGTTGCAATTATTATTTTATGGTGGCACAGTGGTTAGAGTGCAGTACTGCAGGCTACTTCTGCTGACTGCTAGTTGCTTGCAATTTGGCAGATCGAATCTCACAGGCTCAAGGTTGACTCAGCCTTCCATCCTTACGAGGTGGAAGATGACCCAATTTTGTAAAATGACCCAATTTTGGGGAGGCAATATGCTGATTGTAAAGTCAGAGAAGCTGCAAAGCACTGTAAAGAGAGGCTGCAAAGCACTGTAAAGCAGTATATAAGTGATATTGCTATTATCTTGAGCTCCTTCCTTCCTTGCTGCAATTATCCTTGGGACTCTTGGGCATACTAACCTTTTTTGTGGTGACTCCACTTGTTTAGGAGTGGCTTTTTCTGCGGACAATAAATGAGTCCATCCTTTTGGCTTTGAAGAGGAAAGTTACTTGTTTATTTTATATGTTGATATTTTATTTGTTATTTACATAATTAACACATTTAATGCTGTTTTAATTTACTTTGTGGAAATGAATCATCCATATATGTCCAATGATTCCGATCCACATATATGTCCCATTCTAGTCCCATTTAGGAGGAAGTTGTTATATGAGAGTAACATTTTATGAATGTTTCAGCCACATGACTAGGCACTCTTGGCTGGATTGAACAGTTGAGTGTCCAAATATATCAGCAGAATAAAAGTGAGGTAAGTTGAAGGTATCAGGAAGCAGGATTGCTGCTTTACTTAAAGAAGATAGATGTTGAATCCAACCCTGAAATCTCTCCACAGCTAAACATTTTAACACGATTAGGCAATCAACATACTCAATAACCTTTTAGCAGATTCTGTCACTGTGTCACAAGTCTGTGAAGATTTAAAATCAGGGCCTTCTCGGTGATGGTTTCCAGGACTTCACTCTGGGATTTCTTTCAGAGAATCAACACCAATGATCCTTCATTTGTAGGCCACAGTCACCTCTACTTTTTAAACAAGTTTTTCTTCGTTTAATATACTGGTATAGCTTAATCCATTTCATGAAACTCGTAAGGATATATTAAATGAAACTCCTAACGATATATTAAATGAATGTATCAAACAATGATTGTTTGATATATTCATTTAATATATCCTATAACATTCCTCAGGAATATTAAACAACGAACACACAAACACCCAAGCAACAAGAGAAAAAGGAGGATCCTGACAGTGACATTGTTTTGTGTTTTCTTGTGGATTCAAGGACAAATACTTCTTTTTGACTGACATATGTTGAGGTTCAGGGAATCTCTTATATTTCCAGGATACCTTTTTGACTTGACTATATCTAATGAGCATGAAGAATTATCATGCAATTCAGGGCCATTGGGTTTTCTTGAGCTTTCATTTTGAATGACTAGTATGTATGCAATTAAATTGTATTACTGGTAGTTTTAATTACGATTTTAGAAATTAGTTTTTTTCCTTGAGTTCTTTTTATTATTGTTGTTAATTGTAATTTTTTATACTGTTGTAAGCCGCCCTGAGTCCTTTGGGATTGGGCGGCATAGAAGTCAAATTAAATAAATAAATAAATAAATAATTTTTTGAATATGTTGCCCAAAAGGTTGATAGTCTCAGATTTCATATTTGACCATATGACAACACCTTAGCTCTCCCTTCTATATAATACAGTAACTACAATAGCTGAATAGTTAAAGTTCTTACTTTGCATGTAGAAAATCCCACATTAAACTCTATACAGTATCTTTGCTCTTTTCCTATTTCAAATTATCTGTAGCTGGGGAAAAAATTCTTGCATAAAAATCTTTATTGGAAAAGAAAATGCCAATGGTCTAACTTAATGAAAGGCATTAGTTTCATATATTAATCTTGCAACTGATGTTGTCTGAAATTGTGTGCCATAGATTTAATAAGTAGCTATCAGTTTTCAACTATGAATTCTTATGTAGAATTCCAGCAAACCTCCAGGCCAGATGCATATAATCAAGGGATGAAACCTTAGGTCAATATAGATTGAATTGTGCTTATAGATATATTCATACTTTTTCATATGATGTTAAGATCATGTGCAGACAGGTGCAATGGAAGCTGGAAACTATTCTTTTGTGCCACTTGAAATCCCTGGGACATCTTGTGTACAAGATGTACTAGTCAAACACTATTTTATTATAACAAAAGAAATCCCTGGGACAGGCAAGTTGGCACCTACTGATCTTTTGAACCGCAACTCCCACAATCCTTTGCCTCCACAGGTCATGCCAACTCAGACTTGAATTCTAAAATCTGGAGCATCTCAGATTATCTAGGACCCTATAACTTTTCCTGGATTTTGAATAAACTGTCTATGAAAGCAGAAATATAGTAGACTTGGAACATATTCATGTGCAATGTTTGTGCTCCTCCTGGATCAATTCCACATTGTGAGATGCCACAACACAGTTGCGTTTTGGCAGCTGAACCAATTTATTTCTAGCCCAGCTGTGGTTTATCAGGAAACACACCGACTCCTGTTACGGTACTGCAGCTCTCCGGCGCTCAATTTCTCATCTGTAGGAAATGTTGACTCAGCCTCCGTCCCACCTCTTGCATTTCTGACAGGTAGAAAGTAACTTATCACTAGCATTTCTCTGCTGTTTTAAGCTGAGTGGAGCAGTGGTACCAAACAGCTTTGCAGTCCCTGTCCCTTGAGTGAGACTTTAATATTTTAAAAGGCACCAAATGTTAAACAAAACTATTATTGGGAGAGGGGAGTATCAAACACAGATTGTTTCTCCAGTCTTCTACTGCAGGGGGCTTAAAAACCAGAGGTGGGCTGCTGCCAGTTCAGACCACTTAAGGTTAACCTACTCGGCCCTGTGCTATCTATCTATCTATCTATCTATCTATCTATCTATCTATCTATCTATCTATCTATCTATCTATCTATCTATTTAAATTTATTTATTTAAATTTATTTAAATTTATTTATTTATTTATTTATTTAGTCCAATACATAATACACATTGAAGAGAAAGATATGTAATAATGTAAGTAAAGAAAAGGATAGAAGGAAAGATATAAAAGTATAGGTGAACATATTTGGAAGGAAGAAAAGATACATGAGATAAGGAGAGACAATTGGACGGAAAGCACACTGGTGCACTTATGCACGCCCCTTACTGACCTCTAAGGAACCTGGAGAGGTCAATCATGGATAGTCTAAGGGAAAAATGTTTGGGGTTAGGGGTTGACACTACTGAGTCAGGTAATGAGTTCCACGCTTCGACAACTCAGTTGCCGAAGTCATATTTTTTACAGTCAAGTTTGGAGAGGTTAATATTAAGTTTGAATCTGTTGCGTGCTCTTGTGTTGTTGCGATTGAAGCTGAAGTAGTCATTGACAGGTAGAATGTTGCAGCATATGATCTTGTGGGCAATACTTAGATCGTGTTTTAGGCGATGTAGTTCTAAGCTTTCTAGACCTAGGATTGATAGTCTGCTTTCGTAGGGTATTCGGTTTCGAGTAAAGGAGTGAAGGGCTTTTCTGGTGAAGTATCTTTGGACATTTTCAAGGGTGTTGATGTCCGAAATGTGGTATGGGTTCCAGACAGATGAACTGTATTCAAGGATGGGTCTGGCAAAAGTATTTATCTCACTCTCTAGCTTTGTCCCCTGCCCACGAAGCCCAGCTGATTGCTATGCCTCACCAGTGAAGCATTACCAAATTTTTTACTACCACACTGTGGGCGTGGCTTATGTATTTTCTTTCAACATCTTTCAGTGCAAATTGGGTGATCTGGGGTGGAGCTCCATTTTCACTACCCCACTGCGTTCCCTCCTATCCAGGCAATAGCCTACCCCTGGGCCTCACCTACTCTACTCATTGCAGCTGCATGAGAAGATTCACTGTGTGTTTGAAGTTGCGCAAACACAAGGAAGCGCACGCTCACATTTCCAGCTAACCAGTTGTTAACATATGTGGAGCCCACCCATGCTTCAAACTTATGTAACTTCTTAAAATTAATCTAAAAACCCTCCAAACCCCTGATGAGAAGGTAACTTTGTAAACCACCCTGAGTCTATGGAGAAAGGTGGCATAGAAATCCAATAAAACAAACAAACAAACATTCTTGTATAGAAGACTGGTTCTATTTGAGTGAACCTTTGGGTTTATCGCCCTTCGTTCCTTATAAATTCCAGGCAAATTCTGATGGAATTCCATGCAATAGTGTACTGAACATTTCATATGGTGTTCTCTGCTTTTTGGTATCAGCATCTACAAAGAATGATTACAGTTGGGCTTAAAACTCAAAAAAGTTGGGGCATAGTGATAGCGTGAAAGGGGCCTGAACTTTGTTAACTTCAATTTCATTTTGGTAAGCTGCTTCCTGGTAAGAAGCAGGGTATTCAATGCCCATCTGAGTTACAAACAGATTCCATCAATTCAGTTGAAATGTTCATTAATTCATTGGGAATGTCTATTAAATATTCTGTATTCCTGTAGAATGAAGAGCAGCTCACAAAGTTGGAATGTGATATCACTATGTTTTTTTTAAACCCATGTATTTTGTATAAGTGAGTTCCGTATTTCTGTTCATACAGAGTCTCTGTCTATAGGCAATCTGCTCATGTCAGAACTGCAGTTAGGTCTTGAATCCATTGAGTGAAAGAGGCCATTTCATGGAATGGCACAGAGAATCCATATACATTGTCTTCTACTACATATGTAGTTTAAGAGAATATTACACTCTGAAAAATTAGCTATTTTTTGCACATTCTTATTTATACAATCCATTTGTTTCTCCTCAGACTTATAGGACTTTGTAAAAATATGTGCCTTAAAATAACTAGTCAAGACTGATACCATGGTCGATGCTCTCAAAGGTCACTGACCGATCAAGAAGAGTAAGGGTGGTTGCATTGTTTTCTTTCTGCTTTTGGCCTCCAGAATAGGCCCCACAATAGCATTATTGAAAAATAAAAATGAATAAATAATTGAAGTCCAGTATTTTCTTTGGAAGTGTGTCTGTTGTGTTCAATCTGCCCTGAAAAAAAATTCAAGATTGAATGCTATGAATAAACCATCTAGTAAGGTGTGAAAGGGTTATGGTAGAAGTTATGGAGATTTTCAGGAAACAGTCTCACAATCAGGAGATACCTCTGCTTTCCAATAAAATAGGTGTTTTATTCAATGTTACATAAACTATACAATGTCCAGTTTTATTCTTATCAAAATGCTTTGAAATGACAGAAGTTATTTTTTTCTAAATTAGAGATCTACTGATATCTATCTATCTATCTATCTATCTATCTATCTATCTATCTATCTATCTATCTATCTATCTATCCATCCATCCATCCATCCATCCATCCATCCATCCATCCATCCATCCATCCATCCATCCATCCATCCATCCACCCACCTATCTACGCATTGTATATTAAAGTTGCACTTCATGACTAGGAATCCTAGACCTCTCATGAAATAGAGTGTGACAAATGGTTGGAAGAATTAGCATTTAATCAATCTGATTATTTCTACATTATTTAGAATGATATTTAGAATTATTTAGAATCTCTGTACTGTGTACAAGTTTGCAAATTGTAATACAGTTACCTGTAGTAGATCAGATTAGAGCTGCAAAACAACTAGTTGACCACCAGATGGCAGCAAAGAGATAGAAAGTACTTTTGCTGCCATCTTGTAATTTACAAGAACTTTTGCAATTTGAGCCCTCTCTAGATCCTCCTGGAATAGGCTAATCCAAGACACTCAGATGCTGTCTTTCCGATGGTGTTAAGGAAGGCAATTTAAAATTACTCTTTCGCTAAGGTAATAGACCCTGCCATGGTTCAGTGTGACCGATAATTTTTCATTCTTTAACCATTATATATATTTATCTTACTGATTTTATGTGAAAATGTCAGAAATCACTGTTGAGTCAGCAATGCATAAATACTACAGATAATTAAAACTAGAGTAAATAAACAATGATTTAGAAAGCACCAGGGCTAGAATTACCTCTTGTTAAACAAAAACTTCCTTCTCTTTGTTCCACATGGTGGTTTCATAAGAAAGACTACCCACTCTGAGAATGCAGAAGATATTCAAAAATTAATACATTGGGAACAAATTAACAATTTCAAGAAATTAGTATGCAAAATGCAAGTGACAAGATGTGGCTTTTTTAAAGGCTGGAAGAAAATAATAATAAGAAGCATAATGAATGTCTACATGTCTAATGAATGTCTACATGTCTATCTCTCCAGTGATGGGCTGCTTCCTCCACGGGGGGGGGGGAGCAGTGGGGGTAGTAAGTTTATGCATTATTTTTTTTAATACTAAATATATTTTTTATTGTCCTTCCTTCTCTAGTACCTTAGTATGATCCTTAATTACTTTTAAAATAGGAAATAATTAAATACCGGTAATATGTTTTTAATCTATAAATCATTTTAATCATTTTAATCATTATCTAGAATTGAACTTTTATAGCAATTAAAGAAAATTGAGCTACTTGCCCAATCTATTATCATACTGAACCTTGTGTGTTCAGTACAAAACCTTAAAATGTTACTGTGCTCCTCAACAAATAATGCTGTCTATCACTTGTCCTTTTTGTGGCTATTCAAATAATGTGACTTAAAGAGTCCAAGCACCTATTGGAAAACTTATCTTGGTCAGTAAGCCACTGACACCCAGTCACATGATCTTTAACCATCCCTGGTCACATGATTGTCAAGCCACTCCCACCTGGTCACATGTCCATCAAGCCACTCCTACTCAGTCACATGACCCTCAAGCCACACCCATACAATAAGCCACTCCCACAGCGTGGTAGTAAAATTTTTTGCAGTCCTTCACTGTATCTTTCTCAGCAAAATCCTGTGATCCACATTATGACAATTTCTTGATTAGATTCTTCTCATCCTGAAGATGAAGTTGATAGAGCAGTTTCAGTAGTTTTAGTAAAATATCTTCTTATACTTTTATTTCAAATAAAGAGATTTGAATTTTAGAAAATGTGGGTATTCCTAAGCAATAACTTTTTCCAAAAACATTGTGTTCCTATTTAGCATCCTTTTCAGTTACACTTAAAGTTTTGGAAACCTGTGAATTCCCCCCTCCAAAACCCCCCCTCAATCCCAGTAAGTGTCTTTCAAACTTTGCTCCTAAAAGTTAGCTGTATGCAATGTTGCTCTGTTAATAAATTAGAATCAACATTCTAAGGTGAGGAATGAAAAAATAATGGATGATGTTAATGTGGCTGTAGGTAATACAGGATATTTGGCACTTGAAAATTAGGGAGGAAGGGAAGGGAAGAGAAGGGTGTGAAGGAAGGGTATTAAACAAGCAAACCAGATCTTACTGGAAAAAAACAAGCTTCAAATAGTACAAATAGGGAGTTGGGGCATTTTAATAAATACCGTATGTCAATTCCGTTCAATGTGACTGAATAAAAAGTAGCGTATTAGACCAGGCACTATGATTTTATTCTACATCTGTACATTGTGACTGGGAATCACAGAGGTTGTAGAGGAAAGACATTGCAGGAAACTATTTTATAACAAACACCCCCCCACCCCAAGACATATGTGTGAATGGGTCTGAGATGCAGGCATTATGTGCTCAGATAGATATTCAAATTGTGAGGCACCATCTCCTACCAGCATATTTTTCCATATGTATACTTGTCTTTTGCCTAGGCTTAATTTAGGCCAGAGCCCTCTGATTTCCAGGTCAGAGACCTTACCTGTCGAACAGTTTATTTATTTATTAATTTATTTATTTATTGGATTTGTAGGCCGCCCCTCTCCGGAGACTCAGGGCGGCTAACAGCAATAATAAGACAGCGTATAACAATAATCCAATACTAAAAACAATTAAATCCCATTATAATAAAAAAACAAACAGACATACAGACCTACCATACATAAAATTGTAAAGGCCTAGGGGGAAAGGGTATCTCAATTCCTCCATGCCTGGCGGCACAGGTGGGTTTTAAGTAGCTTACAAAAGGCAAGGAGGGTGGGGGCAATTCTAATCTCTGGGGGGAGTTGGTTCCAGAGGGCCGGGGCCGCCACAGAGAAGGCTCTTCCCCTGGGTCCCGCCAAGTGGCATTGTTTAGTTGACGGGACCTGGAGAAGACCCACTCTGTGGGACCTAACTGGTCACTGGGATTCGTGCAGCAGTTGGAGCACCTAGTGCCTATAATTTTAGAAATGAAAGCCTAGCTACCTTGCCCACATCCTGAATTCCTTGAAGTGCTGATCTCAAAGCCAATTCCTTTGCTAAAATGTGTCCTTGACAGAACTTTTGAATAAACACTGCTATACAGACTTTATCTTACTGAAGCCTATTTTCATTTCTGCATCTTTTGACTTTGTTGCCCAGTCTATCTTTGCTTGGCCCCATATGTTTTTTGCAAAATTGCATTTATATTGGTATAATGCTTACTATCAGTACTAGGAAAAAGTATTACCAGATCTAGTTTTACATCTGCTTGGACAGTGAGATCACCTTCTCAGCCCGTCCTATTGCCATCTGCTTTCCACCATGATGGCTACAACCTACCGTATCAAGGGGGAAAATTATCCAGCACACCAGCATCACTGGTGGGCTGAAGTTGGTTTTTGGTTTGCTCTTTATACAGATCTAAAGCCAAATCTGATAAAGTTTTTTTAAAAAGCAGGTGCAGTCCTGGCTGCGTCAGCAGAGCGATAGTATCACAATGACACAAAGTGTTAATGCCACTTTATACCGCACTGGTGAGACCACACTTGAACTGTTGCATCCATAGAAACATAGAAGACTGACGGCAGAAAAAGACCTCATGGTCCATCTAGTCTGCCCTTATACTATTTTCTGTATTTTATCTTAGGATGGATATATGTTTATCCCAGGCATGTTTAAATTCAGTTACTGTGGATTTATCTACCACGTCTGCTGGAAGTTTGTTCCAAGGATCTACTACTCTTTCAGTAAAATAATATTTTCTCATGTTGCTTTTGATCTTTCCCCAACTAACTTCAGATTGTGTCCCCTTGTTCTTGTGTTCACTTTCCTATTAAAAACACTTCCCTCCTGGACCTTATTTAACCCTTTAACATATTTAAATGTTTCGACCATGTTCCCCCAATGGTCAATTCTAAAGCAGAGGTACCACTGTAATATGATACAAAAATATGTAATATGATAAAAAAGATACAAGCAATAAAAAGAAGTCAAATATAATCTCTAAAACTAACCCCATGATAAAACACATTTATATAAAAAACAGTCAAATCTTATGCATGCACACCATTCATAAAGTTTGGCCATGAAAGATGGACAATTCATGGCCCCCAGGCCTGACGGAAAAGCTAGGTCTTTGTGGCCTTGTGGAAGGCCAGTAGGGTGGGAGTAGTATGGACATTGGGGAGTAGTTGGTTCCATCGAGCCGGGGCAGTCACAGAGAAGGCCTTCCCCCGCGGTCCCGCCAACCTGTATTGTTTAGTCGACAGGACCTGGAGGAAGCCAACTCTGTGTGCTCTTATTGGTCTCTGGGAGGTATGCGGCAGGAGGCTACATACCTCCCAGAGAATGAGGCCTATATCTGCCAAGAGAAGGTGGAGGGAACCTTATGATCATCCTTGTCTCTCCCTCCTCTTCTTTTTGTTTCAGTGATGAGGGCCAAGAAAAGGAGAAATATGTAGAGACCAACTAAGGATGGAGAAAAGTAATATTGGTATATCTGCCTATGGCTCCTTTTATCTCCCACCTCCCATTTTTTAAAAGTTCCAGGGTAGTCAACTCTTCTGTCTTGATTATACTTTGGGATCTGATGAATATAATGGATGATGAACTTGACAGAAGAACCAGTCGAGAATTGGGGAGAACTTACCGTAGTTTGCTTCACTTTTGGTCAAACCCATATTTTAAAAACAATATGTTGTCCAGAATGTCCCTGGTTTGTAAACAGAATGAAATAACAAGCTTCCAGACAACCCCTAGAAAATCTGTTCCTGTTATTGTTGGCTGGCTATTATATTTTTATGCCTAAATAAAAAATTATAAATACATGTTATGGAGGAATCGCACATAACAATAGTTGAAAGGATTAACTATGAAATGCACATCTAAAATTTTGCAAAGTGTTTCCCGAAGAAATTGTCTTTTTGTATTCTGCTTTTCTCTCTGCAATATAGTTAACATTTTGCTTTGAATTCTCCTTCCTTTTTATCAGATGGCTGCAATGAGAGATAAAGTACTGGCCTTGTTAATGGGATTGCCCTTTTGTTTCACATCTGCTCCTTAGGGCCTGACTGCCTTCCCTCCTCTTACTGATCAGGAAAAGCTCATGGGTGATGTTATCTCACGCTATTTTCCTTTGGGAATTAATTGAAGCCAGGGAGCAGAATTTCTTAACCTGGACCACTTTAGGGATGTATGGACTAGATCTTCCAGAATTCCCCCACCAGGAATGGAGTCCATACGTTTTAAAGTGGCCCAGGCTGAGAAACTCTGCCAGGGAAAGTTCGGAAGAATTATTGTACAATGAAAGAAAAGAGAGTCTTTCACACTGTTTGATTGCTCTGTCACAGAATAAACACAAGAGGATTTCAATTTGGTGAAAAGTCCTTGGAGAGGGGCGGCATACAAATCCAATCAATCAATCAATCAATCAATCAATCAATCACCTCGAGGTTCGATTACTGTAACGCTCTCTACATGGGGCTACCTTTGAAAAGTGTTCGGAAACTTCAGATCGTGCAGAATGCAGCCGCGAGAGCCATCGTGGGGCTTCCAAGATTCGCCCACGTTTCTTCAACACTCCGTGGCCTGCATTGGCTGCCGATCAGTTTCTGGTCACAATTCAAAGTGTTGGTCATGACCTTTAAAGCCCTACATGGCATTGGACCAGATTACCTCCGGAACCGCCTGCTACCGCATGAATCCCAGCGACCGATAAGGTCCCACAGAGTTGGCCTTCTCCAGGTCCCGTCGACTAAACAATGTCGTTTGGCGGGCCACAGGGAAGAGCCTTCTCTGTGGCGGCCCCGGCCCTGGCCCTCTGGAACCAACTCCCCCTGGAGATTAGAACTGCCCCCACCCTCCCTGTCTTTCATAAACTACTCAAGACTCACTTATACCGCCAGGCATGGGGGAGTTGAGATATTCCTTCCCCCTAGGCCATTACAAGTTATGCATGGTATGTTTGTGTGTATGTTTGGTTTTATAATAAGGTTTTTTAGTTGTTTTCTTATTGGATTGTTACATGTTGTTTTTATCATTGTTGTTAGCCGCCCCGAGTCTACGGAGAGGGGCAGCATACAAATCCAATAAATTATTATTATTATTATTATTATTATTATTATTATTAGTAGTAGTAGTAGTAAGTAAGTAAGTAAGTAAGTAAGTAAGTAAGTAAGTAAATTTGAGGAACTTTGCTTTAAAAATTGTTGCCCTAAGATGCACTGTTTTTCCCAGTTAAAAGTTTGTACAAATGGGAGTTGTAATAACATCTAGAAGGGATGGTTAATTCTGCAGTAATGTTCAGAAGATAGAATATGAATTAGAGGCATATATTTTGAAACTGTTACGTGCTACAGCTTAGTACTTTCATAGTACAATAGGATTTCAATGTTGAAATAGCCAAATGTTGGTTTCTGGTGCCTATATTTAATTAAACCAGCCTGTGAACATAGAAGAAAAATGGCCTTTTATGTTTCAGATGGTCCAGTGTGTATCCCACATGGAACCCTGTGTGTGGTCCTTTCATGGTCAGAAAATGTTCTCAGACAGACGCCCCTCTCTTTCTTAGAATAAATCTGTAAGTTGTCTAGAGATTCCATCCAAATGTGGGGAGGTGGGGTAAAGTTACTTGTTTGTAGTCATCGTGTAAAGTGAGTGGTGAATTGTGAATGCGGTATAACTGTGATATTTGTGAGCCATCCCATCATTGGCTCAGGCAGGAATTCGACTGCAATAGATTGTGAGAAGACTTGAAAGTAGAATCGTCTATTTTCAATCCAGTAGGGCAGGGGTCTTCAAACTTGGCAACTTTAAGACTTGTGGACTTCAACTCCCAGAATTCTGAGAGTTGAAGTCCACAAGTCTTAAAGTTGCCAAGTTTGAGGACCCCTGCAATAGGGGATGGAAATATGAGTTACTCAAGCAAGCAATTGTGAACTACCAAATTGAGTATACACAAGTTAACACACAAGTCACGCCTGTGCCTCTGTACACACACAAACACACAATTCATTTACTACATTTTTCGGAGTATAAGACGCACTGGAGTATAAGACTCACCTTAGTTTTTGGGGTGGAAAATAGGGAAAAGAATCTCCTTACCAGATATTTATCTGGCTAGCATCCTTAGTCTGGTCGGTTTCAGCATATTATTTTATCCCCTGGTTAGAGCTTTAAAAAACCTTATTTGGAGAGAAAGTAACAATGAAAGAGCTTTGAAGCGGTAAGAGCTGGGAACATCTTTAGCACCTGGTTAGGGCTGGAAAGAAACTTACTTGGAGTAAGTTAGAGTAATAAAAAAACTCTGCAAAGACTTAAACATTATTTGCAGAGAATAACAATGAAAAACCTTGCAATGTGGTAAGAGCTGGGAATATTGTTAGCACCTGGTTAGGGCTAGAAATAAACATTTGGAGCAAGTTAGAGCAATGAAAAAAACCTGCAAAAACAGGGCTTGGAAAACATTCTTAGCAGACAGTAACAATGAAAGAGCTTTCAAGTGGTAAGAGTCTTCGGAGAGGGGCAGCATACAAATCTAATAAATTATTATTATTATTATTATTATTATTATTATTATTATTAAGAGCTGGGAACATCATTAGCACTTGATTAGGGCTGGAAAGAAACTTACTTGGAGTAAGTTAGAGCAACGAAAAAACTGCAAAGACTTAGAGCTTGGAAAACATTCTTCACAGACAATAACAATGAAAGAACCTGCAAGATAAGAGCTGGGAAGATCTGGAGCACCTAATTAGGGCTGGGGGAAAAAAACTTTGAAAAAAGCTGAATTCAGTGCATAAGACAGCACCTGAATTTTCAGCCTCTTTTAGGGAGGAAAAAAGTGTGTCTTATACTCTGAAAAATATGGTATGTATTGTGGGCTTGCTGCTATTTGTCAGAGAATCTAATACCAAACTAAATCAGAAGAATTGCATAGCTCAAGGCAGAAGATCCCAGGTTCGATCTGTGAATGATTTCATACCTCTCACTCCCTTCTGTTCAATAGTGGTCGATACTCAGAGACTGCCTGAAGAAGTCTCTGGAGTTTTCTTGGCAAGGTTTTCCAGATATCTTTACAGAAAGACTATTCCCTGACTGAGATCTCCGGGAACCCCTGTAAATAATTAAAAGGCAGGTGAATAAATATTTATTACCAGTAAAAGCAGATGTGTATATAATAAAACAATTGTCAGTTAATTGGTAATGTAAGAGCTTGATGGCATGACTGACATGCATGCAGTAAATATAAAAACAAGAAGAAGGATTACACAAAATCCAGATCCAGGTTAAGAAGTCTTCTCTAGGAAGGAGAAAAATGTATTTATGTTGGTTCTGTTTGTACCATATGATACACCATTAAGCATAATATATTGATTTCATTGCTATTGTCTGGGTTTCCATAAAAGTTAAGTGATAGCTTTAGTTGGGTGTGCCATGGGCATTTACCTGTAGGGCAATGAGTTGCTTTAGGTGGAGCTGTCTGGGCTCTGTGTTAGCTAGTGGATTTGAAGGCCTTGAACAAAGAAAGCACAGGAACCAGACACTAGCTAGAAGCCACTTTGGACGGAGCGCTATCTAAGGGCTTGAATAGCCTTACTTTAAACAAGTAATAGCCAATGGTTTTTTTGAAAGGTATAAGTCTGGAATATATTCAACCAGCATTCTTCTATCAACTGGCTTCTGTTCTGTTCCAGCAATGAAACCCCCTCCCCCCCAAAAAAGGTCCACACAGATGGGCTTGCATTGGCTGCCGATCAGTTTCCGGTCACAATTCAAAGTGTTGGTTATGACATTTAAAGCCATACATGGCATTGGACCAGAGTACCTCCAGAACTGCCTGCTACCGCACGAATCCCAGCGACTGATAAGGTCCCACAGAGTTGGCCTTCTCCAGGTCCCGTCGACTAAACAATGTCGTTTGGCGGGTCCCAGGGGAAGAGCCTTCTCTGTGGCAGCCCCGGCCCTCTGGAATCAACTCCCCCTGGAGATTAGAATTGCCCCCACCCTCCCTGTCTTTCGTAAACTACTCAAGACTCACTTATACCCCCAGGCATGGGGGAGTTGAGACACCTTTCCCCCAGCCTGTTTTATACTTTGTTTTATGTTTGATATGAATGTGTTGTTTGGTTTTTTAAATAATGATAGGGTTTTATATGTTTTTTAATATTAGATTTGTTCTACTATAATATTGTTTTTATTATTGTTGTGAGCCGCCCCGAGTCTTCGGAGAGGGGCGGCATACAAATCTAATAAATTATTATTGTTATTAATTATTATTATTATTTGATAAGATTTAAGTATGCAATTATAATAGTTTAGTAGCAATGAGATTTAAAAGTTTTAAAAGGCATCAGCAAAGCAAGAAATAAGTCCATTTGTCTCAGCTGTTCATTGGAGTTTCAAGGGGTAAATCAACTCTCCAATTATTTCTCTTTGATCACAAATCTCTCCTTAACCTGACTCACTCTGAGTTTGCAGGAAGCCCAGAAAGAAAGATTCCACTTCTGAATTTGTAATTAAACATAAATAGTTCAAGAGCACGATCGGATCAGCTATCACAATTCGAACGTTGACTTCCACACTGACTTGCATGAGGCTCGCCCTTAAATAGTCAAAAGGCGTGCCCAATTGTTCTAGAGATCTATTCACGCAGAGACGTCCTCCAGCCACTCATGTCTTCTGACACTTCTGCATACTCTGGCATCAAGAAGAGGCTCCTCTTCTTTTGAGTCACCCATGGGCACCTTTGGAAGTGCAACAGGCCCTGGTTGACTTTCAGCCTCTGACCCCACATCCCCTCTGACCTTCTCACTATCAGACTCGGGTGCCAAGTACACTGGCCTAGGAAACCAGCCCACACCCATCTCTCAATCCTCCGAATCTGTGATCAGCTGCGCAGGACATGATGGGCCACAACAGCTTCCTTGAAGGCTTTAAACTCTGACTTCTCAGAGCCATTAGGAGTAACTTTTGAGAATTCCTACAGGGAGGAAAATATCACTTGCAAATAATTTTCTTTCAGCTAGAAGTTCTGCTTGACAATCAATGTGAACTGCATCCTCCGACTTTGGTTCCAATAGTAAAATTTCAGTTTCCTTTTCAGAATTAGAAAAGAGGGTGTCCTCAGAGCATTTTGACTGTCCACATCCCTAATTCATGTTACATAGGTGTTGTGGTTAGCTTTGGCCCAGCTCCTGCCCCAAGGACTGTGGATGTGGGGGAGACATCCACATGCTGCAGGCCTGTTTTGCCCCCGGTGGAATCTGCTGATGAAGGCTCCTCTGACCAAGAAGACATGAGTGACAGGGAGGAGGAGAGTGTGGCAGACAGCTCAGAAGGAGATCAATTATCTAGCTCCTCCTTGGATTCAGAACAAGAGTTAATGATACAGCCACGCATGCGGAGAGCGATGCATAGGCAACAACAACTGAGAGATTATTATCAAAGAAAATGAGGCCACCTGTGGTTGGGTGGGGCTGTGATAATTAGTGAGGCTGCTATAAATAGCAGCCTGTGGGTTTTGCCATTGTGGAGGATTATCTGATCATTGTGTTTCGTGACTGCTTTACTGACTTTGACCTTTTCTGTGCTTATTTTTCGCTGCTTTGAAACTAAACCAGGGCAAAGTGTGTTTCACTTTGTGAAAGAAGAAGGACTGTGAATTGCCTCACAGCTGCAAGCTAAGTATCACAGAACTGATAAGGGACTTGTACAAATTACCAGTTTGTTTGGAGACGAGTGCTCTTTGCTATACCAAAAGAGGGCTTGGTTTAAGTGAATTTTCATTATAAAGAACATTGTTTTGAATTTTCAAACGTGTGTGTGTCTGAAATTTGTACCTGTGAATTTTTGGGAGGATTCTACCAGAGAGCCCGACAGAACACATAGGGTAGCAAAGAGGAAAGTGCGTGGCAAGTATTTTCAAGATGTTAATGAATGGAAAGCTCTTATGTATTAGTTCTCAACATTCCCACAAATAATAACAGCGAAAGAACGATTAGGGTTATTGAAAAGTCCTGCTGGCAGATGAAGCCCACGGAAAAGTTCCTGCCAAATAAAACACCGATGGTTAAGACCATTCTCTGCTGCAAATGGATCGCACAATTGAGAAGGCAGGCGGTGAGGTAGGTGTAGCAGAGAGAGTGTGCAATGCACTACTTAGCCAGGCTCAGAAACGCACATTCCCTTCCATCTCCAGGCAGAAATGCAAAATTAAGTGTGTCCAGCCAGCTTGGTGAGATCAAAGGGGGGCATATTAGCCATAGGCCTCAGGATGATAGGTATTTAACAGCGTCACTCCCCCCTTCCCTACCACCCACTTTCTAATGGACTAAAATAATGCTGGAGGCCACCCTGATTTTATTGACTTTGAAAGCACTCCAGGGCCAAAAAGTGAATGTGTCTTCTGCTGCAAGCATAAATCTTGTGTTTGTGTGTGTCTATGCATTTGCACATGATGTGGGTTTCCTGAATGTCATCTTGTGGGATAATCTTCCAAAGCTGGTGCCTCCAGAGATGTAGCATAATCACTGCATGTGGCTCCAGGGTGGTCATCCGGTAATTGAAACTTTCACCAGCTATGGAGCTTGATGGCCACAATCAGAACAGTTCCCATAATTATAAGAAGCTGGTCCTCTAATCCAAGGTTAATAAAAGTTAGATAAAAGATAAATAAACTCTGCACAAGCATTTCCTGGAGCCACTAGATGCTTTCATCTTCCTTAACTAACTCCCCCCCTTTTTTGGACAAAATAAAAAAAAAGAGTATGAAAGTTAGGGAAGCATGGTAGCTGTTGGAGAGGAGAAAACAAAGCCTTCTCATCCCATTCCGTGCTGCCGTTGCAAATTATCAAATGCTTTTGAAGATGCCCTTCACAAACAGCTGAAGGCCATGTATTTACAGTTGACATTATGCAAACAACTAATTGGAGTCTCTAAGCAGGAACTCATTAGAATCTGTTATTCTTTGTGTAGCTGTTGCATTCCGAGTCTGCGGGGGCTCTTAGATTTCTGAACTGTGAGCAAATAAACAGAGGAATCTTTTTTTTTTTTAATCACCAAAAAGGAGAAAAGACAGAATGCAGGTGCTCTTTTTCCTCCTTGTTTCACACTGTAAGGAAAGTAAATCTTTTATCTTTTCCCTTTGTCAGTCCTCCCAAGGAAATCAAACAGGAGGTGTACTAGAAGAATATTTTTACTTTATTGTAAGGCTACCTTAACAGAATCTTGCAAGTCTGAGGGGAGGAACTTGCTGTTGCCACTTTCAACTGCTTCCTAAGCTTCCTAAGTTTCTTTTTCGCCTTTAAGTCACTGGAGCTCCTGCCTCTCTTGTCTAATTGTTTCCTAGCCAGCATCTCTTTTCCGCTTTCTTCAAGGTCATTCATACATTTCTTTCTTTCTTTCTTTCTTTCTTTCTTTCTTTCTTTCTTTCTTTCTTTCTTTCTTTCTTTCCTTCTTTCTTTCCTTCTTTCCTTCCTTCCTTCTTTCTTTTTTTCCCTTCTCGCGCTCTCTTTCTTTTTCTTTCTTTCTTTCCTTCTTTCTTTCCTTCCTTCCTTCTTTCCTTCTCTCTCTCTCTTTCTTTCTTTTTCTTTCTTTCTTTTCCTCCCTCCCTTCCCCCCTCCCTTCCCTCCCTCCCTCCCTCTCTCCCTCTCTGCTTTTATTTACAAATTTTAACAAGGGAAAAAAGAGGTGCTTGAAAAAGTGAACAGATATTTGATTTCTAACTTCCTCGTACTTGATCTTCTGACGAGATTGCAGTCTTTAGTGTTTGTGTTTGCCTTGTTGTGTGATGTTGTCTTATATCTTATATCTGTATTCTTATAATACTTCAGCTTCTCTCTCTCTCTCTTCCCCCCACTGCATACCCCACCTTTCCTCAACTGTTGTCCTCCAGATGAATAAGCCCCCTGCTTAGGCAGGAAAGCCTATATCATTTCAGACAATGGTTGTCCAATTTCTTATTTAAAACTTCCTGTGTTGGAACATCCACAAGTTTTGGGGCGAAATTGTTCCACTGATTAATTGTTCTAAGTGTCAGGAACTTTTTCCTTAGTTCTAGGTTGTTCTCTCCTTGATTACAGACCAATCTCTTTATGTTGCGTTACCTGCAAAGCCCATTGCTAAATCAATTCTTGCATACAGTTCACCCCTCTGGAACCCATGCTGCATATCAGATATCGATACAATCGAGAGAGTCCAAAAATATTTCACAAGAAGAATTCTCCACTGCTCTGCTCTCAACGGAATACCTTATTTCACCAGACTTGAAATTTTGCGTTTAGATAGCCTAGAACTTTGTCACCTTCGATCTGACCTAAATGTAGTTCACAAAATCATTTATCACAATGTCCTGCCTGTCAATGATTTTTTTCAGCTTCAACTGCAACAATACATGAGCACACAATCGATTCAAACTTAATGTAAACAGCTCCAAACTTGACTGCAGAAAATACGACTTCAGAAACAGAGTGATCAAGCCCTTCATGGCACCGGACCAGATTATCTCAGGGACCGCCTTCTGCCGCACGAATCCCAGCGAACAGTTAGATCCCACAGAGTGGGCCTTCTCTGAGTCCCGTCAACTAAACAATGTCGTTTGGCGCTACCCAGGGGAAGAGCCTTCTTTGTGGTGCCCTGGCCTCTGGAACCAACTCCCCCCACAAATTAGAATAGCCCCCACCCTCCTTGCCTTTCGTAAGCTCCTTATAACCCACCTCTGCCATCAGGCATGGGGGAACTGAGATATTCTTTCCCCCTAGGCTTCTACAATTTATGCATGGTATATTTGTATGTATGTTTGGTTTTATAATAAGGGTTTTTAGTTGTTTTAGTATTGGATTGTTACATGCTGTTTTTTATCACTGTTGCTAGCCGCCCCGAGTCCACGGAGAGGGGCGGCATACAAATCCAATAAATAAATAAATGAATGAATGAATGAATGAAAGCCTGAAATGCACTACCTGAGTCTGTGGTTTCCTCCCCAAACCCCCAAAAATATAACCTTAGACTATCTATAGTTGACCTCACCCCATTCCTAAGATTTCTGTAAGGGATGTGACCATTGTGCTTACTGTTCCTGTCCTATTGTCCTATTGCCTAATTTACCTGTACCTACCTTGCTAATATTTATGTTTATACCAATACTTGCTACCTTGTACATGCTTGACAAAATAAATAAATAAATAAAAATAAATAAATAGTTCCCATCCGTTGTTTCTTGTCTTCCCAGATGCTTTGGAGAATAGGTTGAACTCTTCTCTTTGTGGCAACTCATTAGATATTGGAGCACTACTACCTTGTCCCTCCTAGTCCTTTGTTTCACTAAATTTAGCACCTTCTCCAAAGTTTCATTGAAACTCTGGAGAAGGTGCAAAAAAGAGCAACCAAGATGATTAAGGGATTGGAAACCAAGACTTACTGAAGTAGACCCAGAGACAGGGTTTTGAGCAATCGGTACTTTTATTCAGCTCAGAGAATAAGTGACAGCTCAGCAAGGTAAAGTGACAATTCAGCGAGTACCGACTGACTCTGCCTGGAGAAACCGCTCCTTTTATATATTTGCGGTTCCCGCCAAAGCTAGAGCCGGCCGCGTCTGAGCCAATCAGGAGCGACTTCCTGCTTGGGCTCAGACAGCGCTGAAAGAGGAACAAACTATTTACAGAGTTACAAGGTAGCCATTACAGGATACAACACCCCTCCCCTCATAGTTGGACACATCCATCAAGAAAGCCATGTGACAAAGTCGTCCAATCGGTGGGGCCTCTGAGGAGCTCGCGCTGACCTGCGCAGTTCAATTTCTCCTTCGCCACCGACTGTGGAGGATGGCTCGCCGCTGTTCTCCCGGTGTGGCGGACTTGGCCTGGCGGGCCCAACGAAGGCTTCGGAGGACGAGGATGGTTCGGCGTCGCTGGATGGTTCCCCCTGGCCCGATAAGTCTCTTTGCGTGTCTCTAATTTCGGGCAATGTACTAAAGTCTGTTGAAGGGGGAGAGTCCATGTCAGCGGTTTGTGGCAATTGATTTTCTGTTCGCTTCCGAATGTGGTCTATGTGTCGTTTCCACAAACGACCATCCTCTAGTTTAACAACATAGGTCTTAGGTGCATTTTGCTTAACAATAATTCCCTTCATCCAGTTTACATTTCCATCAAAACTTTTTACATATACATTTTGTCCCAAATACATTTCTCTTTCAGGTTTTGTACACATTTGGTTATTATTAACACAGAACCTTGGGTTTAACCTGTCTAGTGGTGACCTCAACTTCCTTCCCATCAATAACTCTGCAGGGCTTACATGTGTGTGCGAGTTAGGGGTAATGTGTTGGGTGAGTAAGAATTGGTCCAAGTTCTGTTGCACATCCCCAGGGCCTGACCTGCGCAATGCCTCCTTTGCCACCCGTACGTAACGTTCTGCCAATCCGTTAGCCCAGGGCGAATAAGGCGAGATGAGGGCATGCCTGACCCCTAGGCCATCTAGGAACAATTCGAATTGCCTGGCTGTTAGCTGTGGCCCATTGTCAGACACTAAGAGATCTGGGCACCCATGGGATGCAAACAGTCTGCTCAATACCTTGATAGTGGCACTTGTGGTTATGTTGTTCATTGCTATTATTTCCAACCATTTGGAGAAGGCATCAACCACTATTAAAAAATACTGAGACCCCACTGGGCCAGCAAAATCAATGTGGATTCTAGACCAAGGACCAGCAGGCTGTTCCCACTCAGCCGGAGTTGTTTTGGGGGGACTGGGCCGTGACTCTTGGCACGGATCACACTTTGAAACCCAACTTTCAATATCAGCATCCAGCCCTGGCCACCATAAATGCCCCCTTGCCAGGCTCTTCATCCTGACAATCCCAGGATGACCCACATGTAACATTTTGAGTACCTTTCCCCTTAGGCTTTTGGGGATGATCACTCTATCCCCCCACAGCAAACAACCTTTTACATACGATAACTCAAGTCTCTTGTTTTTAAAATCACACAATTCAGGTTTCACAACATCATTTTGCCATCCCTTTAGAACACAGTTCACCACTTGTTTAAGGATTTGATCTTGCTGCGTGTGTGCAGCTACCTCTTTTGCTGTGGTTAGTGGGTTTTCCTCGAGTTCTATCATTAACACATCTGTGGAAGGAACAGGGTCTTCCACTAAGTCTGTTATGGGGCATCTGCTGAGACCGTCTGCATGATTGATTTCCTTCCCCCCCTTGTGGGTGAGCTCATACTGATACCCTGAGAGGAAAAGAGCCCATCTGATTAGTCTTGGAGACATAAAAGGTGGAGTGGGCTTGTTGGGGGCTAGCAGGCCTAGTAGGGGTTTGTGGTCAGTGACTAGCTCAAAGCTTCTTCCAAATATGTAATTGTGAAACTTCTTTACCCCTGCCACTAATGCTAGAGCCTCCTTGTCTAACTGGCTATAATTCCTTTCTGTGCTGGTCATGGTTCTTGAAAAAAATGCTATTGGGGCCTCTGTCTTATTAGGTAGAACGTGAGCTAGGACTCCTCCTATGCCGTACGGCGAAGCGTCGCACGTGAGCCTAATGGGTAGTGAAGCACTATATTGGACTACTACACTTTTAGAAGTTAATAAATTTTTTATTTGAGAAAAAGCTTCACGTTCAGTTTTCCCCCATGTCCAGCGGGCTTCCTTCTGGAGTAAACGATGGAGAGGCTCTGCTACTGTTGCCTTCTGCTTTAAAAAAACGGAATAAAAATTAAGGAGGCCCAAAAATGCCTGCAACTCATTCTTATCTCGTGGCTCTGGGGCTTCTCTAATTGCTCTCAGCTTCTCTGTTGTGGGGTGGATACCTTCCTTATCTATTTTATATCCTAGGAATTCTATACTGTTGGTTCCCCAGACACATTTATCAGGCTTGATTCTTAAACCTTTGTCCTGTAACCTCTTAAGTACTTCCCTTATTCTTTTGTTTACTTGTTCCTGGTTTTCCCCTGCAATTAAGATGTCATCAAAGTATGGAATGGCCCCATTTACCCCTGACAATAGGCGTTCCATAATGCTCTGGAATATTCCTGGGGCTATGCTTACCCCAAACTGTAACCTCGTGCATTTGAAAGCCCCCCTGTGCGTTACAATTGTTTGAGCGTTTGCTGTTTGTTCATCGACCGGAAGTTGCTGGTAAGCTTGCGCCAGGTCGATCTTTGCGAACCTTTTCCCCTCCCCCAGGGAGTGTAGCAGTTGTTGCACAACCGGGATGGGGTAGGGGTGGTGTTGGAGTGCCTTGTTTAGGGTCGATTTGTAATCAGCGCAAACTCTTAAAGAGCCATCTGGCTTCAGAGGGGTAACTATGGGAGTTTCCCATGGCCCCTGCTCCACAGGGACCAAAATACCTTGGCTAATGAGTTTGTCCAGCTGTATGTCTAGTTTGGGGAGGAGCGGCAGGGGGACCCTGCGAGGTTTTAGTCTGATTGGTGGGACCTTGGGGTCAATAGAGAAAGATATAGGGGGCCCCTTATACAATCCCAGTGTGGGGCTGAACACTTCAGGGAACTCTTTCACAAAGTTAGGCATATCATAACAGTTTACATTACACACACCCGAAATCTCGATCCCCAGTGGTTCCATCCATGCTAAACCCAGAAGAGAGTGCTTGGCCCCTGTTACAATAAGCATGGGAAGGGTACATTTAACATTCTTGAATGCGATAGGTACATTTGCTGTTCCCAAGACCGAGATTACTCCCCCCTGAAAGTCTCTAATCACCAAAGAGGTTTGATTTAGGTCAGCCTTAGATACATTAGGCATATACAGTTTAAATTTTTCCCAGGGCATGATGGTATATCTAGAGCCCGTATCCAGCTCCATTGAGCAAGGTTGGTTATTGAGTAACAGTGATATAACAATTTTAGCCCCTTTTTTGGTTGCCGTGTTATTCACGGAAAATTGAGAGTTACCTCTATAGTAGTCGCGGTTAGCGGTTGAGTAGTTCCTTTGACCCGCGTTGCGGAATGGTCTCCTTTCTCGCGCTTGGGGGGTCTGGTTTTGAGGTTGCTGGTATTGCGGTGTGGCAAATGTTTCCTCTGGCGCTGTTGCTCTGCATGCAATGGCGATGTGGCCTCTCCGGTTGCAACGGCGGCATGTAGCGTCTCGGAAGGGGCATCGATGGCGCTGGTGATTTCCCCGGCAGCCCGCGCAGGGGGCTGGGTGAGTAGCTCTCAGGTGTCTCGGCTGGTCTTGCACCAGGAGGCAGTTGTCTCCGCTGGGAATTTGTTGGCTGTTGTCTGTTTCCACGGCGCTGGGAGACGCGGAGTCGATTTTTGCAATGAGTTCTCGCCTTCCGTGCTCTTTCAATTCTCTCGCCGCTGCGTCGGCTGCTTCTGCGGTTTGCGCCAGTTTAATCACGGTTTGTAGGCTCGGCTCTTCTTCGATGAGGAGTTTATTTCTCACCGTGCTGCTTTTCATGCCGAAAACCAAGGCGTCGGTGAGGCGAGCTTCCGGGTCTTTAAACTTGCATTGAGCAAGTACCGTTCGAAGCCGCGTTGTAAACTGGCTGATCGACTCGGTTTCCCTCTGAGCCATCATGTGGAATTGATGCCGAAAAACCATGGCTGGTTTGGTCGGCTTGAAATGGCTCGCCAGTTTTTGTTGTAGGACGTCCCACGCTGTGGCTCTTGCTTGTTCCGGTTCGGTGAGAGTTTGGGCAAGTCTACGGATTTCTGCGCCGCAGTAGTTAAGGAAAATAGCCCGTCTGCGATCGGCTTCGGCGTCCTGCATTCCCGCCGCCTCGAGGAAGATCTCGAAGGTGGCCATGTACTCGTCCCATGTCGATTTCTCGGGATCGAAGAGTTCCGGAGCCTGGCCGATCTGGATTTTGTCCATGTTGCACGCGAAGTTTCTTCCGTCCGTTCGTCGCCAGTGAAGTAGACCCAGAGACAGGGTTTTGAGCAATCAGTACTTTTATTCAGCTCAGAGAATAAGTGACAGCTCAGCAAGGTAAAGTGACAATTCAGCGAGTACCGACTGACTCTGCCTGGAGAAACCGCTCCTTTTATATATTTGCGGTTCCCGCCAAAGCTAGAGCCGGCCGCGTCTGAGCCAATCAGGAGCGACTTCCTGCTTGGGCTCAGACAGCGCTGAAAGAGGAACAAACTATTTACAGAGTTACAAGGTAGCCATTACAGGATACAACACTTACGAAGAGAGACTGAGGGAACTGGGCATGGATAGCCTAGAGAAAAGGAGGGCCAAAGCGGACATGATAGCAGTCTACAAGTATACGAGGGGATGTCACAGAGAGGAGGGGATCACTTTATTCTCCAGGGCACCAGAGGGCCGGATGAGGAACAACGGCTGGAAGCTGACCAAGGAGAGATTCAACATGGAGATAAGGAGGAACTTCCTGACTGTCAGAGCGATCAACCAATGGAACAACCTACCAGCGGACATTGTGAACTCCAAAACTCTGGACATTTTTAAGAGAAGATTGAACTGCCACTTGACTGGTGTACTATAGGGTTCCTGCTTGGGCAGGGGGTTGAACTTGATGGCCTTCACAATAACAATAAATGAATGAATGAATGAATGAATGAATGAATAAATAAATAAATAAATATACCCAATTCTAGCAACCGTTCTTTATATGTTTTAGCTTCCAGTCCTATAATCATCTTTGTTGCTGTTTTCTGTAATATTTCTAGTGCCTCAACTTCATTTTTTAAAAATATCATGGATGCAGTATTCCAAGTGTGGTCTTACCAAGGAATTATAAAGTGGTATTAACACTTCATGTGATCTTGATTCTGTCCCTCTGTTAATGCAGCTTTAGGACTGCATTGGCTTTTTTCTTTTTTTTCTTTTTGAGTTGTGCTTCAACTCAGTCTCCAACCTGCATGGCTCAGATCCAACACATCTGGAAAATACCAACTTTGGAAGGCCATAGTAACCAATTTTTGTTTTAGCTACATCTTGGAACCATCCTGTATAAAGGTTTCTGTAATAAAGATGTCACTTTGCATCCATCTACACGTTCCATCTCGAGAGGGAAAGGGGGCTTGTCTGAAATGCAAGGCTTGTCTGAAGCAAATAATAGAATACTTCCACTTACTGTTCCTGCATACAGTGGTACCTCTACCTACAAACGCCTCTACTTACAAACTTTTCTAGATAAGAACCGGATGTTCAAGATTTTTTTGCCTCTTCTCAAGAACCATTTTCCACTTACAAACCCGAGCCTCCAAAACTGTGACCTGAAAAGGCAGGGAGAAGCGTCCGTGGGGCCTCTCTAGGACTCTCCTGGGAGGAAACAGGGCCGGAAAAGGTGGGGAGAAACCTCCGTGGGGCTCTCTAGGAACCTCCTGGGAGGAAACAGAGTCTCCACCTTCCCTGTGGTTTCCCCAATTGCATGCATTATTTGCTTTTACATTGATTCCTATGGGAAAAAGTTGCTTCTTCTTACAAACCTTTCTACTTAAAAAAAGCCATGCCGAAGCAGTCTGGGCTGCGGTCTTTTTCCTCTCACAAAGCCCTCACTCTGCCCACAGGTTAGATGAAAAGGCATTGTGCGGCAATAACAGTTCACTTGAACGATGATGATAGTTCAAGCCACTCCCACCTGGTCACATGGCTGGCAAGCCACTTCTACCCAGTCACATGACCATCAAGCCACACCCACAAAATAAGCCACACCCATAGTGTGGCAGTAAAAATTTTGGCTGCCCATTACTGGACACACAACATCTATTTTTTTCTTATTTCATAGTCTATCATTTATTTCAGGATATCTGCAGGCTCTGTCAAAACAGTCAAGATAGCCTCCAAATTGAAGTCAATACATGCATGATGTCTGTGTCCCATTAACTAGAAGGCATTGTATCACTGACACTCTTTGTCTCTGCATGTCTGTTTATTTTGCAAAAAATGGACATACTGGCAATTAAATTTTTTAAAACAAACACAATGGGACATTATTTTCCATATTACTTGGAGGCAGCATTTCTGAAGATTCAGATAATAATTTTCATGTACCAAGAAGCTTAGAGAGATGGAAGAGGTTCTCTGCAACACAGCAACTTGTGACTGCCATCTGCCAGAATCTGCTGCCTGAATTTATTAATTTAATTTAAAGTATTACATTGACTATAGGTGCCCACTTCAGAAGACTCTGCTCAGCTTGCAAAATCCAAAGAAAGAAATCGCAGTAAAAAAATTGAAACCCACACAGCCATAAACACAGAGCCAAGACTAAGACAATAGAAGATTAACACTAAAAATAAAAAATAAAAAAGACAGGGATCTACCAATACATAACAACCACATTAACACCAGGCCTTACTTGGCCTGAGAAGAGGAGAACCTGACGTTCTTGTTAACTGGTTTTCATCTAAACTCTAGCCTGCATTTGCCTGCTGAATTTTTTTCAGTGACTTTCAATATGTGCCTGATTTTCACATTTTCCTAAATATGGTCCTAAAATGATTTTCCTACAGACTTCATTTGTATTATAATACTGTATAGCCTATTCCTATAAGGTGGCCAATGAAAAGGAGGACAAAAAAATTTAAGAAAAAAGTACAACATAAATAAATGAAATATTTTATTAATTCAAACAAAAATACACTAATTATGCTTACATCCTTTTAAATTATTTAATTAAACGAGTATTTTTCCGTGGAATGAATATTTTTTGTCAATATATCATTTTCTAACAATATATTGGAAATTTCGGAGCAAGAAATATCCTTCATATTAAATTTTACGGTAAGTGCTGCAGTTATAATATTTACCGAGAAAGAAATAATTTCATATTTCCGTTAGATGATAACATGAAGTACAATATAGAGGCAATGGTGGGAGACAAATGCGAGACATGTGAAGTTCTCCTATGCCCTGTGCATGCGTTTCATAATTGCGTCACATGACGCGTATCGTCACATGACGGATAACAGTTCGGCGCAGCATCTCTGAATACAGAGATTAACAGATTAGCTTTAAAATATCGAAAAGGGGGACAGATAGGAGGACACTTTTCAAGGAAGGACGGAACCTACAAAAGAAGGACTGTCCTACCTAGAGGAGGACGATTGGTCACCTTATATTACTAGTATAGCTAGTACCGTAATATAACCTATTCTTAGTATAACAAGTAGAAGCGTGAATTACATGAGAAACCAGGATAGATAATAATAGTCAGGTATTAAATCAAACAAATGAGTGCCCTCTTAAAATCATTTTCATTAAGTAAACAGTGTCCAAAAGATTGGATCTAACAGGATTTGGACAAAGGGATGATATTTGGAAATCTCCCACTGGACTATTTCCTGTTAAGTTAAAAGGCCTTTTGTTACCTGGGTTTAGAAAAATAGATATCTCCCTCCTCTTTCAGATTTAAAAACCAGCTGATGACCATTAATGTGATTAGAAATTACTTTAAAACAGACATTTTTAAAGGGAACTCTAAGTTTTGCTTATGCATTGCACTTACATGCAACTTTTCTTTGAGGTCTCATAGAGGCTTCTAGAGGGTTACCACTAATTTTATTTCCACAAAAAACTTGTGAGCTTAGTTTCATAGAGGAAAAAAAATGACTGTCCAAAGTCATTCAGGAATCACAGAAATAAATCATGCCTTTTCTCACTCCAAGTCTCAGCTGCTTATTATTACACTATACTGGGTAAAATAAAACAATAAATAAAATAAATACATTTATTTAGACTGCTTTGTTCTTGGCTGTGTATCATTGCCCATTTTATCAATTGTTTGTAGTGGTTGTGTTCTTTTTCTTTCTGTATTGTGCCAGGACAAGCATTTTTAAATAAAGAAACCATGAAATATAACTTTATCCCAGGCATGTACGGGCCAAACATGAATGTGGACAGCTAGTAACGTTGCTCCACAGGATCATAAACTTTTAACATCATTATGTGATTTATATACATTAACTATATATTTTATATGTAGCCCAAGACAATTTGTCTTCACTCAATGTGGCCCAGGCAAGCCAAAAGGTTATACTATTATACAGTGGAACCCCGACATAAGAGCTGCTCTACTTAAGAGCAACTCGAGATAAGAGCTGGGAGGGGAGAGATATTTTTGTTCTACTTACAAGCCCAAATTCGAGATACAAGCACCAAGGAGCTGTCTCCTGAAGCCAAACGCTAACTTCCGCGTTCGGCTTCAGGAGACAGCTGCGAAGTGGCGCGCGTGTTTTAAAAGGTTGCAGCCGGCCTGGGGGGCTCGGGGGGGTGCTTGCAGCTTTCTTTCTTGCTCTTTTTCTTTCTCTCTTTTACCTTCCCTTCTATTTCTTCTTTTCTTTCTCCTTCCCACCTTCTTCCCTCCCTCCCTTCACTCATTCCTCTCTTACTCTCCCCTTTCATAAGTTTCCTTGCTTCCTTCCTCTGTTCCTGTCCCTTCCCCCTTTCTTTCTTTCTTTCTTTCTTTCTTTCTTTCTTTCTTTCTTTCTTTCTTTCTTTCTTTCTTGCTCTTTTTCTTTCTCTCTTTTACCTTCCCTTCCTCTATTTCTTCTTTTCTTTCTCCTTCCCACCTTCTTCCCTCCCTCCCTCCCTTCAGTCATTCCTCTCTTACTCTCCCCTTTCATAAGTTTCCTTGCTTCCTTCCTCTGTTCCTGTCCCTTCCCTCTTTCCTTCCTTCCTTCCCACCCTCCGTCCATTCATTCACCCATTCCTCTCTTGATCGCTTAAAGCCGGTCCCTGGTGCAAAAAGGGTTGGGGACCTCTGTCCTACAGGATTGGGTGGCAGAGAAGTTGAACATATGTAAATTTAAAAGTTTAAGAAAGTTTACAAATTAAGTGAAAGAAACTTCATTATTCATTTATATGTACATGTACATTTCTTCATTAAAAACATGTCTTTCTGCATAATTTAGACTAACTTTGTGAGTTTTTTGAGGGCTGGAACCAATTAAAATTATTTACATTAATTCCTATGGGGAAAAGTCGTTCGAGATAAGAGCTGCTCGACTTAAGAGCCCAGGTCCGGAACGAATTAAACTCGTATCTCGAGGTACCACTGTACTTTAGCTCAGGGGTCGGCAACCTTAAATTTATTTATTTTATTTTATTTTATTTTATTTTACTTTATTTTATTTTATTTTTTTTAATTAATTTATTAATTTATTTATTTATTTTATTTTATTTTATTTTATTTTATTTTATTTTTATTGTCCAATACACAATACATATTGAAGAGAACAGACATGAAGTATTATATATAAAGAAAAGGATAGAAGAAAAGATATAAAAATAGAGGAAAAGATATATGAAAGGAAGAAAAGATATATGATATATAATATAAATACTCAAAGAGTCACAAAAGTTCTAGGCAGAAGCCCCCAGTTCAATTCTGGAACTGACCAGAAGTCTGGTTTCCCCATCATAGAGTCTCCTCCTAGTGCAACATCCTTTTTCCTCCGCTGACCAGAATTCAGTTTCCCCACCATAGAGTCTCCTCCTAGTGTGGCATCCTTTTTCCTCTGCCTGTCCTAACCAAAAGCCCTATCAATTGTGGAGCTGACCAGCAACAGGGAGACATAGCAGAGAGATGAAAGAGCCACATGTGGCTCAAGAGCTGTGAGTTGCTGACCCCTGTTTAACGGTAATTCTGATGAAGTAGGAGTGGTGGAAACCAATAAGTAATGAGAAACAGGTGAAAAGAAGGCAGCTATCTCAGTTGACAATAGAGAAGAGGTTTATGGAGAATAGAATAATTCCCAAAAGAGTTTGTAAAAAAAAGAAAAAAGCAGATCTTGAACAGGAAGAAAGAAGCTGTTCCATAAATAGAAAAGGGAAACCATTTCTCCATATATAGAAAAGTGTGGAAAGATGCTGTGGAAATAGGAATGAAGGCTATTAAAAGGAGCTTATCAGGATATTCATTTGGATGGTGTTGGTGGAGTGGGGGGGGATAATAAATGAAAATAATATAAAAATTGAAGTAGGAAGGTGATGAGCATCAGACTAAAAGACTGTTTATTCTAGTCTTGTCTCAAACATAACATTTACTCAGCCCTTATCTCTCAGCCTCACCTTTCTCATACATTTGTCAGGACATTAAAATGTCTCATCCAGGCTTTGATGTTTAATGGTACAATTAATTCAATCTTTATTTTGGTTCTGGATAAATTAAATCCAGCATCTAGTAAAAAAGAACAGGGTCTGGTGGAATTTCGAAGACATTTATTCTGGCATAGTGTATTATATTCAATTCATGGACTGTTACCCAGAGGAGGAATGATAAAATAGTCCGGGTAAGGAGAGATAAAATTGCAAGTGACCCTGTGACGCAGACAGGGTGTATGCACATGTTAAAATAATGTCAGAATGGTGACTGCAAAGATGTGATCAAAGCACCACCTGCACATACAAAAGTTGTGCACACAAGAAGCAGGTGAAACTTTGACCATTTTAATTTTGAACTTAGGTACCTCTACCTAAGAACGTCTCTGCTTAAGAACATTTCTAGATAAGAACTGGGTGTTCAAGATTTTTTTTGCTTCTTAAGAACCATTTTCTATTTGAAAATAAGGTTATGAAAACTGTATGAATATAATCAAATGCTATTGATATTTTTTGCTGTTGCTATCGTTGTTGGTTTTTCTTTTTTTAATTAATTTAACTCTATGTTTATTAGAATATTCAAACAAAATTCTTCTTTTCACTTAGAATATTACTCTGATTTAAAGATTTAAGATTTTATCCTTTTTTCTGTATTAAAAATTGACTTCAAGAAAAGAGGGGTAATTGTAACCCCTACTATGTGTTTAAATGTTTGGGAGTTTGTATGTCTTTTTATTGAAAATCAATAAAGTTTTTTTTTTTTTTAAAGAACCATTTTCTATTTAAGAACCCAAGCCCAGAAAAATTTGCCAGGAAATTTGAGAGCGGCACGAAGGCCCGGCCAATTTCCTGCCATTCCCCCTTTAATCCCGGCCATCTTGGGCTTTTCTGGGCTGCCAGAGGAGCCTTTCCGTGGCGCTTAAGGAGACTTTGGCGAACAAAGTCCAGAGCGAACGGAGCATTTTCCTCTCTCTGGGTGATTGGTGAGGGAATAAACTTCACTGTGTTGACTCCCTCGCGCTGCCTCCCATACACCCGGGGCGAGGTTGTTTCTCGGAGCGTCTGGGCACAGAAAGGCAAAAGGGGGTGCTTCATCCCGACTGAATCAAATGCCGAGCTTTTGTTTCTTTCCTAATGGGTTTGCACACATTATTTGCTTTCATATTGATTCCTATGGGTAAAATTGCTTCTTCTTACAAACTTGGTCATGGAACGAATTAAGTTCTTAAGCAGAGGTACCACTGTACTGTGTTCTTCCTGGCAAACACCCATCTTACATTGATACAACTGTATACAAACAAGTACAGGATTACCATTCAAAACCTAAGAGATGGAAGTATGTGCAGAAGCAAAATCTCACTAGGACGTGCGTGCATGCATGCCGGCGACCTGAAGCTGTCTACGCATCGCACAGGTAGCAGTGGGAAGTAGCAACCCCCACCTGGCTAGGACTGATGAATTTGTTACATTTATGGTACAGTGGTACCTCTAGTTAAGAACACCTCTACTTAAGAACTTTTCTAGATAAGAACCGGGTGTTCAAGATTCTAGATAAGAACCGGGTGTTCAAGATTCTTTTGCCATTTTCGACTTAAGAGCCCTATAGTTGATAAGAATAATACAGTGGTACCTCCAGTTAAGAACGCCTCTACTTAATAATTTTTCTATATAAGAACTGAGTGTTCAAGATTTGTTTGCCTCTTATTAAGAACCATTTTCTACTTAAGAATCTGAGCCCGGAAAAATGTCCCAGGAAATTTGTGAGGCGCATGAAGGCCCAGCCAGTTTCCTGCCATTCTCCCTTTAATCCTGGCCATCTCAAGCTTTTCTGGGCTGCCAGAGGAGCCTTTCGGTGGTGCTTAAAGAGGCTTTGGCAGTCCAGAGTGAACAAAGCATTTTCTTTTCTCTGGGCGCTTGGAGAGGGAATAAACCTCTGCCAGCGCCCCGAGAAAAGAAATGATCCCTTCGCTCTGGGCAGCGATGGTCCTTCTTCTCTTCTTCCTTCTCCTCCTCACACCCAAATTCCGAGCTTTTATTTCTTTCCTAATGGGTTTGCATGCATTATTTGCTTTTACATTGATTCCAATGGGAAAAATTGCTTCTACTTACAAACTTTTCTACTTAAGAATCTGGTCATGGAACGAATTAAGTTCTTAAGTAGAGGTACCACTGTATAGCCACTCTCTATAACAGCCACTCTCCCCAGGCTGTTGCATTGCTTGAAGCACTTGTCTCCTTCAGCCAGGTGGTAAGGCTGCCTCCGATGCTCTAAAGTAACTGTTATACTGCAAAGTTTCTTATAAACCCCCTTGAGGCATTACTGCCTAGTCTTATTGCTGGGATAAAGATGGGGAAAATCATACAGAATTGGGCCAAACTATTTGATGGTTTATTTCTATGGACAAATGCCAGTTAGACTACAGGCTTTTCACTTTAGTCTTATCCAAACAACATTAAGGATGTAAAACGTGAAGTATTTAGTTACCTCTATTTTTCTTACCGACCGTCACCTCATTTGCTATTATCTATGCCTGATTTGAGAAGCTGGGAGAAGCAGTGGATTGTGCCAGAATAAATCATAGCCATTTGTGTGATTGTTGGGAAATCAGATGGAAGCCTTTTGGCAACACTCACGTGAGACTGATTTAGTTACAATTAGGTTTCCCAAGATCCTCAGAAAAAAGGAAAACACACAATGACTGCCAATAATAAAATCTAAAATGAAAAAAAATCTCCAAGCAATCCTCTTTTAATATAATTTTATTGAAACTTTTTAATAAGGTAAAAATTAACAAAAGGTCCTTATTTCCACATAAGGAAGGAAAATCAAACAAAAGGCAAAAAAGGGTTGATAAAAAATGTTAAAGAAAAATAAAGAAAGAAAAATGTGGCTTCCAATATTCTTCAAAACAATTATAAGTGCAAATATACATTATACATGCATCTCTCTCTCTCTCTCTCTCTCTCTCTCTCTCTCTCTCATATTCCTCTTTTTATAATAAAAGGAAGATTTGTTTGATCATCAAAACCATAAATTACTGCTTCCAGGGAAAAAAAATAAAATACAAACAGTCATTTAAGGTCTCCTCCATCTCTCAACAACTCACCAGCACATCACTTAAAGCATTTCTGCACCTCGCCAACGCTTAAAATCGATTCTCATTCCAGATGTTTCCAGGCTTCTTCAATCTCTGCGTTGTGTTGTCTTGCGTGGCTACGTCGGCCAGGCATGGCGGTCTGGCCAACCTCGCACCACAGGCAGTGCGAGACTGAGCCGGTTTGCCTGGGGGGGGGCATGCCAGCCCACAACCAGGCCCCCGGTAGCATCCCCTGCATCTCCTCCCCTGCAGGGAGGATCAGGCCCAATTCAGAAGAACTGGGTCCCCCGGACAGTGAGGTTTTGGGGCTTCCCTTGTGAGAGCGAGGGAGCCCTGTGGCGCTGCAGCCATTGACCCCACCCCTCCTCCATCATCTAAATATGTTGGAAAGCACTAATACAGGGATAGGAACTATGATCTCTTGCATGGCTGGCAGGTTGCAAAGTGGCCATAGTTGCTACACCTACAGTAATACTCATAGTTACAGCAGTCATGTAGACAAACATTAGGGTTGTGGTCAGAGGTGGGTTGCCAAGGTGGAATGGTGATGTGTGCTCGCCCCCATGGCTCTGAGTGCTGGCAGAATGCAGCGCAATTCTGTTGCTGCATCTGGGCAGGTAGTGAAATCGCACGCGGACATACAGGGGTGCCACGGGGGCTAAAGTAATGATTTTGCTTCTGCATCTGTGGAGATAGTAAAATCACACACGGAGCTGCAGGTGCGCCCGTGTTTCGGTGAGGTTTTTTTGCTTCCACGCATGCCAAAACATGGGTGCACCTGCGGCTCCGTGCATGATTTTGCTATCTCCACAGGAACAGAAGCAAAATCGCGCTGGCCCTGCAAGCACTCACGAGCCGTGGTGGAGAGCCCAATTTAGCATTCCAGCTGGAGCCCACTCCTCTATTAAATACAACCTTATGCTTCAGTGCTGTATTTGTTTGTAAAAATGTGGGATTTATTCAATGCCACAGAAGCCATTTACATTTATAAATGTTGTCTTTTTATTGTGGACCCTTTCTTGCAGAACTTGAGACTGCAGCAATGCTACACATAGTGGGAAGTCACTAGGCACACCATATAAAATTGTTATTTTTGAAACTATGATATTCCCATTTTGAAGGACAACAAATGTTATTGGAATCAGTCCATTTCTTAGTTTTTAGATAACCCTTATTTCCTAGTACTCCCCCTTGTGGGACTGTGGGCAATTTTTTCTGCTAGAGTTTCTGTAGTAGTATCTCAGGGAGCACAGATCAGATTTTCTCAACATCAACATCTTAACTGTGGACTACATTTCCCAGGATTCCTCAGCCAGCTCCTGGGCACATAGCGAATTCTGGGAGTTGAAACCCACAATCTTAAAGTTGTTGAGGTTGAGAAACATGGCCGTAAAAGATTAAACAGGACAGTGATTAATTTTATTCCATCCAATCTGAATGCTACTACCTTGACTTGTAATTGGATTGTACCACCTTTCTGTGCCTTCCCTTCCGATAACATCTTCAAAAATTTGGATTCAGCATTGTGTGTTACTATTTGTGATGTGAAAACCCCTTCCACCTACTTTCGGTCAAGCAAATAGAAACAATCTTTTGCTAAGTCTTCCAACAAAATTGAAAGCCATGAAAAGTGAAATTTGAATCCTGAACATATACAACCCTTGAATTTGTGCATTAAAATATCAATTACACAGATGGACATTGGTAAGAAGTTGAATTTGTCTAAAATGTTACATTTAAACATATTGTTTAAATCAGATGTTTTCAAAGGATCTATAAGGATATTGCAATGGACATACCTTAAGTTCTTAGAAAAGAAAAAATAATTGGATAAACCAGGTCTAATTTGTCTAGCACAAGTTGAAAATGGATTTGGTCACCATCACTTAAGGACAAAAACAGAGTAGTAGTTTATATAATTGGTATAAGATAACAAAAAAGGCAGTTCTTGCAGATATATCAATGTTTTTGCATTGCAAACAAAACTTCTAAATTTTTTTAAATAAATAATTATATTTTCACATTACCTTTATTAAAAATATAACTGAATTTCTAACAAGTTCAAAAGTAATATTTCAAGAGAGTAAACTATATATATTTTGAAAAATACTTTTAAATTTTTTTTTAAAAAAATTATTTATTTATTTATTCTTCTGAGCATGTGCAGAAGCAGAGTTTCTGGTACTACGTATACATCACCATCTTGTTTTCGGCTTTTGGGGGGGGGATTTAATTTTTTTTTTCAGCACTGAGCTTGTGTGCCCATGAGGCATGGCCACGCAGAAGCGAACCGGAAGCGAGGTAAGTTTATTTCTTTTATTTATTTATTTATTTATTAGATTTGTATGCCGCCCCTCTCCACAGACTCGTTAGAACTGACCCCTGCTCATAAGTCATTATGATCCATGGGGGCCCAGTGGTTAAAATGCAGTACTGCAGGCTACTTCTGCTGACTGCTGATTCCCATCAGTTTGGTTGTTCGAAACTCACCAGGCTAAGAGTTGACTCAGCCGTCCCTCCTTCCGAGGTCGGTAAAATGAGGACCCAGATTGATGGGGACGATATGCTGAATCTGTAAACCACTTAGGGTTGTAAAGCACTGTGAAGCAGTACATAAGTGCTTTTGCTATTGCTAAGTGCTATAAATTAAAATTAAGAATGAAGAAATGAATGAGGATTAATTTCACTGAGAAGCTGCTCTATTTGCAGTATCTTATCCCAATTCACGTCTGGTATTTATATTTTTAGTGAAGCCTGTGAAAGAAAGATGCAATATAAATCTAATAACCTCTTTAATGTAGAATTTTTCTATACAATTTCTAAATAGACATTTGCCCTATAAAATTCAAAGGAGTTGGAAAGAGAGGCCCACAGTCTGAAGGATAGCTATGGTTCAACCTAGATATCATCTGAGATGTCCGTATTAAATTATTTCATTTGAAAATGCAGAGCCAGCAAAATTCTCCTACACTTCTGATAAAAAACCCTTGAGTAAAAAATTGTTTTATTTCTATAGATTGTACCAACAAACTACTTGAACATAAAATTATAAATGGATTTACATGCTGTTTTGTATTACTGTTGTTAGCCGCCCATAGTCTACGGAGAGGGGTGGCATACAAATCCAATAAATAAATAAGTAAGTAAGTAAGTAAGTAAGTAAGTAAGTAAGTAAGTAAGTAAGTAAGTAAGTAAGTAAATAAATAAATAAATAAATAAACAAAAAAATAAATTAAAATAATCCCAAAACAGAAAAATTAATGCCAGAAAAGATAGCATAATTTTTAAAAAATAAACAAAAGAAAAATAAGCTACATTTATTTAAGAAATAAGATTGGCAACATGATATCATCCTCAAGGATCCTGCATGGGAATTTAGGAATGATTGCCCAACCATCCCTTTCTATTAGACATATTTTATCTCTTTAAAACAAAAGCAAAAATTGCTGGACAAGAAACTAGAAGTAGTGAATTTTAACATCTCCACTCAGCCCAAATTAAAACTTTGAATTTTCAAAAAAACCTAAAGGACATCCAGATGGGGCATCTTTGTACTCATCAGAGGATTCCACAGGACAATGTCTTAGAGGAAAATCCACCACCTTGCCCCCATGACTATGTTCTAATTCGGGGTCCCTAAAGTTGACAACTTTAAGACTTGTGGACTTCAACTCCCAGAATTCTTTGGAAGTTGAAGTCCACATGTCTTAAAGTTGCCAAGTTTGAAGAGCTCTGTTCTAATTATTATTTTAGAGTTCACTGCAGGAAAGCAGAGGATAAAAATATCCTGATTGACTCTAATTCTGGTCATCTGTTTCACTTAAATCTGGCTGACTAATTTGGGAGAAAAAAAATCCACTAATAACCCTTACTGATTAGTGTTGTGGTTGGCTCTGGCCCAGCTCCTGCCCCAGGGAATGGGGAGGTGGATGCAGGGGAAAATTCACCATGTCACAGGCCTGTGTTATTGCCGACAGAATCAGTTCAGAGTTTAGATTTCTCTGATGAAGAAGAAGGTGGGAGTGACTCGGCAGAGGAGGGCTTGGCACACAGCCCAGGCAGTCAATCTCCCTTATCTTCCTTTGATTCAGATGATGATGTTTTGAACCCACGCAAGCGCAGAATTATGCGTAGAAGATACCAAGTAAGAACATATTACAGGAAATAAGGGAGGCCACCTGTGTTTGGGTGGGGCTCCAGTAATTAGGGCTGCTGCTATAAATAGCAGCATGTGGGTTTGGCCATTGTGGAAGAATATCTGATTGGAGTTTGTCAGGAATCTTGTGTTGCTGGACTTTGTTGCTTTTTCACGCCTTTGAAACCAAAGCAGAGCAACGTGTGTGTGTGTGTGTGTGTCTGTGTGTCTCACTTCATTGGAAGAAGAAGGGGTGTGAAGTTTCTTCACAGCTGCTAGCTAAGTACTTAATGACTGCTTAAGGGAAATTGTACAGACTACCCAGTTGTTTTGGGAAGAGTGCTCTTTGCAATACAAAAAAGAGTGCTTTATTTATTTTGAATTTTGTGATAAAGAACATTGTTTTGAATTTTCAAACGTGTGTGTGTGTGTCTGAAATTTGTACCCTTGAATTTTCGGGAGGCTTCTATCAGAGAGCCCGGCAGAACAATTAGTAAAGCTCATCAGAATTCACAAACATTTTATGCCAGTAGTTACACTTTCTTTATGGACACTTTTTATATAATGAAACTTGAACTAGTATTTTAATAGTCTTGTATTTGCTGGAGAAGATATTCTGAACAGAAATTGTTTTATTATGAAGATGATGCTCACAATATTTAAAAAAAATTAGCCAAGGCTGTGGCTAAATACTTTAAAAAAATGAACAAGAGGGCTGAAAGTAAACAGATCAAGTTTGTCTGTTTCCTAGAGATTGCTATAGTTAAAATACATGGAACGAATGATGATTTGGCTGCAGCAGATTAAGTGTAACATCCTTAGCTGAATCTTAGTCAGTCAAAATCTTCTCCATCTGCCTGATCATCCATAACATCTTTTTAGAATTCAAATCTTCACACACTATTAAGATCCTACTTTGAGATTTAATCTTGTTTTCATAGCACTGTATTTAACTAGGTGATGGGATTTATCATTTTGTTGATATAAGTTGTCTTGGCAACTCACTATAAAAAAAACTGGAGTTGCCTGGCAACTTGGCATTGTGGAGCTGCAATGGAGGGGGAGACCTTTTGTCTCACTGAAGGGAAGGTTTAAGGAATATTGAAAACTTCTGTTCATACGTTTCATGAATATACTTATACTCAAGGTCATCCAATTTTTTTCCCTTTTCATCAATTAACACAAATAAATTGTCCTTTCAAAGAAGCCCCCTAATGTATTTCTTGAAGATAGTCTTATAGTCAGAGGAGAGAGAACAATTGGATTAAATGGTTCTTATTCCATGTGCACACTTGCCAAATAAAGTGCGATGTTAACTATAGGACAGCTCTCATAAAGCAGGTCTTTTCTTTTCTTGGATTTTTCTACATTCATTAACAAATCAGCTACTGTACACCCAAAATCTTCTATGATCCCAGGAATCCAAGACTCCTTTCTGCAAAAAAGTGTATTTGTTCGGGTTTTCTTTCAAAAGTTGAAGCTTTTATTTCCTTTGCTTGGTTCACTGGTGGGACTATGGGAAAAAAAGGAAGATATTTTGGTAGATAAAAAACTGGGCAAAGTAGATTTTGAGAGGCAAATTTAGCTGGTGTATGAAACCTTCCCAAAAGGAAATATATTTAGGGGTGCTGAATTTTAGAGTGTTTATTGAGATGTTAACTACATCTTACATATGCAATCATTAGAATTGCAAATGTAATTAAAATCAAAGATTCTTTCCTTTGAAAAAAATGAACTGTTGTTCCAAGGTGATACTAAAAATGCATTGTCCCATACATCCAAAATAAACAGATGGAGACAGAAGACATTGAGGTAGACATACAAGCCCATCAGCAGAATCAGGAGAGGATAATAAAATGTACCTTGTCTGGTTTATCATTGATGTTGGACTGAAATCTGCTTTACTAGCTAAATACTCGTGCTTCGCTACGAAACTATGAGATGGGACTTGATAAATTGACACCTAAAGCTTGAAAAGTAATGAGTAGTTAAAACGGGACTGTTTTATTTCATTAGAGATGGTAAGCTAAGTTTCTGTTACAGATGAGGACATTATTTGAATAGCATAGACTTTCAATTGATTCTTCAGATGAATTGCTCAGGACCTCCTGTAAACAACATTCCTGGTTTTGCTCTCTGGCTGGAGGATAATCAGGCTGTCAGGTGAACTAACTCTGGAGCATGCCACATAGAACTGGCCATGGGAGAAACAGGCAGCTCCTCTTACTCATGTTTTCCTAATCCCATCCGTAAATATTTTTCTCCATTTTTTGCCTCTTTCCCCTTTATCTGGTGTTATAGTAGAAGAAACAGATTCCTCTGAAGAGGAAAATAAGGAGGTAAAATTCTGTCTCTGCTTACCAGCATCCATTGGTATTGATCTGGCTAGCGTCCTCTTAGTGTGGGAGACAGTTGAGTGGTGTTTGAAAACTCAAACAATATTTGCTGTGTGAGCAAGGATGAGACAGGAAGGAGTCTGCGTGTGGCTTAGCTGCTTGCTGCTGTGAAAACAAAAGTGAAACCCCTCTGCTTGTACAGTATTTTGTATTTGGATCCGATTTCTTTTCAGGTGGGAAGGGAGAGTAGAACTCCTTAGCATCAGAGCTTGTTGATAATAATATAAGAAGTACTCATGGTCCGATGGTCATTTTGAAAAATCCTTTCTTAGGGAGCACCTAGAATGCAAGAGGAACATATGTGGCAAATTTCAAGTTTGTAAACTTTACGGTTCTGGGGATTTTGTGATTAATGTGGTTTTCAGTTTTATATATACAGTATAGATTACTGAAACTACAAAGGTGGCAAAACACCAGAGTTATTATTATACAGTGGAACCCCGACATAAGAGCTGCTCTACTTAAGAGCAACTCGAGATAAGAGCTGGGAGGGGAGAGATATTTTTGTTCTACTTACAAGCCCAAATTCGAGATACAAGCGCCAAGGAGCTGTCTCCTGAAGCCAAACGCTAACTTCCGCGTTCGGCTTCAGGAGACAGCTGCGAAGCGGCGCGCATGTTTTAAAAGGTTGCAGCCGGCCTGGGGGGCTCGGGGGGGTGCTTGCAGCTTTCTTTCTTGCTCTTTTTCTTTCTCTCTTTTACCTTCCCTTCCTCTATTTCTTCTTTTCTTTCTCCTTCCTACCTTCTTCCCTCCCTCCCTCCCTTCACTCATTCCTCTCTTACTCTCCCCTTTCATAAGTTTCCTTGCTTCCTTCCTCTGTTCCTGTCCCTTCCCCCTTTCTTTCTTTCTTTCTTTCTTTCTTTCTTGCTCTTTTTCTTTCTCTCTTTTACCTTCCCTTCCTCTATTTCTTCTTTTCTTTCTCCTTCCCACCTTCTTCCCTCCCTCCCTCCCTTCACTCATTCCTCTCTTACTCTCCCCTTTCATAAGTTTCCTTGCTTCCTTCCTCTGTTCCTGTCCCTTCCCTCTTTCCTTCCTTCCTTCCCACCCTCCGTCCATTCATTCACCCATTCCTCTCTTGATCGCTTAAAGCCGGTCCCTGGTGCAAAAAGGGTTGGGGACCTCTGTCCTACAGGATTGGGTGGCAGAGAAGTTGAACATATGTAAATTTAAAAGTTTAAGAAAGTTTACAAGTTAAGTGAAAGAAACTTCATTATTCATTTATATGTACATGTACATTTCTTCATTAAAAACATGTCTTTCTGCATAATTTAGACTAACTTTGTGAGTTTTTTGAGGGCTGGAACCAATTAAAATTATTTACATTAATTCCTATGGGGAAAAGTAGTTCGAGATAAGAGCTGCTCGACTTAAGAGCCCAGGTCCGGAACGAATTAAACTCGTATCTCGAGGTACCACTGTATATCAGAAGGCAGAATATACCACTTGGACCACTTCCATGGAAATAATTCAACAGCACTATATTCTACCCTTGAGTTTCTGCCCCCTTTCCTCTTCGAAAACGATTTTCAAGAATCAAAATTGCTATGAAATTTGTTACTTTCTCCTCTGTTTATTTATTTATTTATTATTTATTTATTTTTCACATTTCTGCTCATCTCCCTCAAAGAAGGATTATAATTACCATTTCAGCTGCTTTTTTCCTGTGCTCATGCCAGCTTCATTTTAAACTGTTTGTTTTAACGATCCTGTCCACTCTGGGATATTTCATCAACTACTTGCAAATTATGCATTGTCCTTGTTTAGTGACCACTTATTTAGTAACTGAAATTACGATGGTGCTTCATGAGGGGAACTTGCTACTGGTTCTTGAAATTATGGCAATTGCAGCATCTTAGCAGTCATGTAATCACAATTTGGATGGTTGGCAACTGGCTTGCACTTACGATGATTGCAGTATCCTCTGGTCATGTGATTGCCATTTGTGACTTTCCCTACTAGCTTCTTCAAATGAAGTCAATGGGGAAACTGACAAGAGGTTGCTAATATTCCATATGTCCACCTGCCATAATCTGTAGTGCCTACCTGAGACAGTCATAGAAACATAGAAACATAGAAGACTGACGGCAGAAAAAGACCCCATGGTCCATCTAGTCTGCCCTTTTACTATTTCCTGTATTTTATCTTACAATGGATATATGTTTATCCCAGGCATGTTTAAATTCGGTTACTGTGGATTTACCAACCACGTCTGCTGGAAGTTTGTTCCAAGGATCTACTACTCTTTCAGTAAAATAATACTTTCTCATGTTGCCTTTGATCTTTCCCCCAACTAACTTCAGATTGTGTCCCCTTGTTCTTGTGTTCACTTTCCTGTTAAAAACACTTCCCTCCTGAACCCTATTTAACCCTTTAACATATTTAAATGTTTCGATCATGTCCCCCCTTTTCCTTCTGTCTTCCAGACTATACAGATTGAGTTCATTAAGTCTTTCCTGATACGTTTTATACTTCAGACCTTCCACCATTCTTGTAGCCCGTCTTTGGACCCGTTCAATTTTGTCAATATCTTTTTGTAGGTGAGGTCTCCAGAACTGAACACAGTACTCCAAATGTGGTCTCACCAGCGCTCTATATAAGGGGATCACAATCTCCCTCTTCCTGCTTGTTATACCTCTAGCTATGCAGCCAAGCATCCTACTTGCCTTTTCTACTGCCTGACCACACTGCTCACCCATTTTGAGACTGTCAGAAATCACTACCCCTAAATCCTTCTCTTCTGAAGTTTTTGCTAACACAGAACTGCCAATGCAATACTCAGATTTAGGATTCCTTTTCCCCAAGTGCATTATTTTACATTTGGAAACATTAAACTGCAGTTTCCATTGCTTTGACCATTTATCTAGTAACGCTAAATCATTTACCATATTACAGACCCCTCCAGGAATATCAACCCTATTGCACACTTTAGAGTCATCGGCAAATAGGCAAACCTTCCCTACCAAACCTTCCCCTATGTCACTCACAAACATATTAAAAAGAATAGGACCCAGAACAGACCCTTGTGGCACACCGCTTGTAACCTGTCTCTGCTCAGAATACTCGCCATTAACAATAACTCTCTGATGTCTATGCTTCAGCCAGCTTGAAATCCACTGAACTATCCAGGGATTAAGTTCAATCTTCACTAATTTATCTATCAGCTCTTTATGTGGAACCGTATCAAAGGCTTTGCTGAAGTCCAGATAGGCAATATCCATGGCACCACCTTGATCCAACACCTTTGTGACATAGTCAAAGAACTCAATGAGATTAGTCTGGCACGATTTGCCTTCCGTAAAGCCATGCTGATTTGGGTCCAATAAGTTATTGTTTTTTAGATGCTGATTTATCCTCTTTTTGAGTAGAGTCTCCATCATTTTAACTACAACTGATGTCAAGCTAACTGGCCTGTAGTTTCCAGCTTCTTCTCTACTGCCCTTCTTGTGGATAGGCACAACACTGGCCATTCTCCAATCCTCAGGAACATCTCCTGTTAACAGGGATTGGTTAAGTCATCTACCTCTAGCTCTCACTGTCTTGCTTATCTAGGATGCAGCTTTGAAGGCGTAAGCAAATGCTTCTGGATTCTTCCTCTTCAGACAAGAAATGGAACCAGGAGAGCTAATGCTATTTTTGTAAGGCCCCAAACCAAGAATGGCACATGGCAGTTATTCCAAGCTGTGTTCTTTATTGTTTCACATGTTTAAAATCTTGCCAGACTGAAAGCTCTACTAATCTTCATCTACAATATACCGTACTCTGGGAGCTATTACAGAGAGGCTGTCTCCATCCCCTTTCTCTCAAACATGCTATCTGGGATGAGTTGCCCCTTACCCGTCTGGCATGAAATCACAATTTGGATGGGGACCCATCTCCCCACTGCCTCCCGTCACAACTGTATTGTAAAGCCGAATTAACAGAATCTTATTAATGCCACATTTAGCTTTTCACATAATATTTGAAAAAATTTATGCTAATCAGTATCAACATTTTAGAAACTACAATTAATGTCTATATAATCTTTCCTTTTAAAGGTTTAAGTTATATATCTATCATCTGTCTATCATCCATCCATCCATCCATCCATCCATCCATCCATCCATCTATCTATTTATTTATCTATCTATCTTCTATTTGACATAACCACCCATCTCTTGTGGAATTATTAGGATGCTAATAATCTCCAGTCAATAATATATAAACACCACTGTGCCAAATATTATAATGTACTATTTCTGTTTCATTATAATACAATAGGGGGGAAAGCAATCGCATCATAACAAAAGAAGCATCAAGCTATCCTAAAAACTGACATTGGCCAAAAGTAATAATAGATGCAGGGGGAAACCCCCCCCCTTCATTTCTGTCCAATAACATTTTAAAAGAAAATGTAAATTTTCTTTTGAATCTGCAGATATCCCATTCTCTCTTCTTTTTAAAAGAAAAATTAAAACACACTTTAAAATTAAATTAGAGACTTGGAATTGACAAGTGCCAAAAATCATATCAATTGTTATATTTGCATAAGACCAACTATTTTTGCTGTAGCTTGCAAGAAGGCAAAAAACTGAACAACCACCCCTAAGGTAGTTGGTGACCAATTGATTAATGGTTGCTCCCTGCCAGGAGCACATATCAGTGATATGACAGTACAGTTTTCAAGGCTAATCATCCACCAATGTTATCTCATTGCTTTTATTCATGTTGCAGGAGTTTCATGAATGAATGCACAAAATGAAAGGTTGGAAGTTTCTAATCTACTTTCCCCCAAACCCTTCAGATTTACAGATCTTAGCCCTGTCTCTCACTTTGGTCCCAACATTTTGGGAAAAGGAAATTTTTCTTATTATCAATTTTCTTCACAATTTGTTAATTTTATGTATCTCATTCATGTCTCTGTTCAGACTTCCACCTCCCAAGCTAAAAGATCCCAAAGTTTGTAGATTTTTCTCTAATGGAAGCTGTTTGAGCCTTTTTGTTTTAACCACCCTGAATAGTTAGTTCAGTTTCATCCAGAAACTTGGCTAACCCATTGCTTACCAGTAAGTCAAGATAATTTATGATGATGCTAATGAGCACTGCTCCTGTGAAGGTGGTTTCTTTTGTACCTCATTTATTTATTTATTTATCTATTTATTTATCTATTTATTTATCTATCTATCTATCTATTTAATTAATTAATTAATTAATTGGATTTGTATGCCGCCCCTCTCCGCAGACTCGGGGCGGCTAACAACAGCAATAAAACAGCATATAATAATAATAATCCAATACTAAAACAGTTATATATATATTTCTACTCTGCTTCTCTCTCTTTTTAACCAGTTAGTAATTTATAACAGGTTATCTTATCCAATGGCCCCTAAATTGAAATTTGTTAGTCTTTCTGAAAATCTATATCTGTATAACACCAGTAACATTACTTCCATCTGAAGGCTTAATACTCTTTTTAAAAAGTTAGTACGTTAGAGCAGTGATTTTCAACCTTTTTTGAGCCGCGGCACATTTTTTACATTTACAAAATCCTGGGGCACACCACCAACCAAAATGACACAAATTAAATAAATAAATAAATAAATACATACATACATACATACATACATACATACATACATAACCCCCTCGTATATACAATCCCATGTAACATCCCCTTATAAATACAGTCAATCATCAATCATCCCTACTCAAATTTATATCTCATTTCTGGGTACTTCTCCTGTCTTTCCCCCTTTTCTCTCTCATGTTTCTCATTTCTCTCTCTTCCTCCCTTTTTCCCTCATTCCTTTTCCCTCTCACTTCTCCTCTTTTTCCATCCCTGTCTCTCTCCCCCCCTTATGTGTGTGTGTGTATACACACTGGAACCATTTCCAAAACCAGTTGAGGGCTGGGGTTTTTTCTCTTTTATTCTTTTCAAAAAGAGGTGTGGGCTGGGGGGCATTTCTTATTATTTGGGTGCTTTTTACCATATGCTTCAAGAATCACCCCTCTCTCTCTCTTTTGTTTCTCTCTCCTCTCATTCTCTGCCTCAATCATTTCTCCTTTTTTCTCCCCTTTTTGTTCTCATTTGTCTCTCTCCTTTCCTCTCCCTATCTGTCTCTCTTGCTTTCTCTCTCTCTCTTGCTATCTCTTTTTCTCTTATTTTCTCTCTCTCTCTCTCTCTTGTTCTCTCTTATTTTCTTTCTCTCTCTCTTGTTCTTTCTTTCTCTCTTTCTCTCTCCCTCCCTCTTTCTCTCTTTTTCTCACTTTCTCTCTTGTTTTCTCTCTCTCTCTTGCTTTCTCTCTCTCTCTTGTTTTCTTTCTCACACTCTTTCTCTCTCTTGTTCTCTCTCTTGCTATTTCTTTCTCTCCCCCCTTTCTCTCTCTCTCTTTCTCACTTTCTCTCTATCTTGCTGTCTGTTGCTGTCACTCACTCTCGTTCTCTCTCCGTTCTTCTCAGCGGAGGCCAGCGAAGGTGATATTCAATGTCGGGAGCGCGCGGGCGGTTGCGCGTGCTCCCTACCCCCCTGCTAGCTGCTCGGAATATTCAAAATAAGAAAAGCCTTCACCGGCGAAGGTTTTTCTTATTTTGAATATTCCGAGCGGCTAGCAGGGGGGTAGGGAGCGCGCGCAACCGCCCGCGCGCTCCCGACATTGAATATTACCTTCGCTGGCCTCCGCTGAGAACGGAGAGAGAACGAGAGTTGGGCCATTTTTTGTCTCCTGCGTTCCGGGTGCGGGAGGAGCCACGCCGAAAGGCAGGAGACAGCGGAGGAGGAGAGGGGGCGGGCGGGGGGCAGCGCCGAAAGGCCGAGGGGGCCGGAGGCACCGTGGGGAGGCAGGGGCGGCCGCAGCTCCCGTCCCTTCTGCTGCTGGAGCCTCCCCGCCCCCCTCCCCGCGGGCTGGCAGGGAGATGAGGAGCGCGCTTTCGGGGAAGCGACGGTGCTTTGGGGAAGCGACGAGAAGCCATGGGCGCGAGGGGGCCGACTTTCAAAGCAACTTTTGCCGGCCTCCCGTGGGAGGGTGCCAATAGCGGCAGCGGGGGCGGGGGGGGCAATAGCGGGGGGGGGGGGGCGAACTGCCTCGCGGCACACCTGACCATTTCTCGCAGCACACTAGTGTGCCGCGGCACACCGGTTGAAAAACACTGCATTAGAGTGTATTTTAGTGCAATCCATGTAGATTTCCATCCAAAATGGATAATCCTCTGTGTGCCTAGTTACTGTTTCTTAGATTATTTTTATTGGTTTTCTTGTAATAACCATTAAACTGACTGACTTAGAATATTTTAGATCAGATCTGGGTCCATTTTTAAAAAGAAGCATCCACTGGCTGCATTTCAATACTCTGGCACTGAGCCTGAGTGACAAATTACATAATTTTGTTGGAAGAACACAACTGAATTGACCATTTTCATGCTTCAGTTCTTTAGTTCTTGCGCAGATGCCATCAGGATCCACTGATTTGTTAGAGTCTAGTCATTCAAGATTTCTAGAATACTTTTGTTCTTAACCTCATTTGTTCATTATGTTTTCATTATATTGCTAGCTAATAACTTAGAAGACAGAAATAACTGGTTAGAGAAGGAACTGAAAATAAGAAAATGAACTTGAATAGAGACCAACGCAAATGAAATCAAATGCACAGATACCGGAGGACGGGTTCTATCAGCTCTGATAACTATATTTAGAAAACATTCTTGGAATAGATTTGATACTGTGTTGTCACCACACAGGATGCAAAGACATTTTTGAGTTAATAGATGCCAAGTAATGGGAAGTAATTGGTTTGCTTTACACTGTGTTAGTCAGCTCCTTCATCTTTTAGTATTGTCCAGTTTTTTTTAAAGAAAAATCTAAAAACAATTAAAAAAATAAGAGAATGGCATTGTGGAAGATCAAAGACCAGCAATTAAATTCTATGAAAAAAAAATTAAGGAACTGAGAATAGTACATCAAGCACTGACGTGATGGCACTTACTAATAGCCACCCCGAGTTCTTGGAGAGGGGCGGCATACGAATCTAAATAATAATAATAATAATAATAATAATAATAATAATAATAATAATAATCCCGAAAAAGTGGTCGAAAATGAGCAAGCAAAACTACTGTGGGACTTCCGACTTCAGACTGACCGAATTCTGAAGCATAACACACCAGACATCCTGATTGTGGAGAAAAAGAAAGTATGGATCATCGACATCGCAATCCCAGGGTACAGCAGAATTGAGGAGAAGCAGCTAGAGAAATGAGTGAAATACGAAGATCTAAAAATCAAGCTGCAACGACTCTGGCATAAGCCAGTGAAAGTGGTCCCAGTGGTACTTGGCACGCTGGGCGCTGTGCCAAAGGATCTCAGCGGACATTTGAAAACCATCGGAATTGACAAAACCTCCATCTGTCAATTGCAAAAGGCCGCTTTACTGGGATCGGCAAACATAATTCGCCGCTACATCACCCAGTCCTAGGTGCTTGGGAAGTACTTGACTGGGGATGAATACGAAATCCAGCATAGTGATCTTGTTTGCTGTGTTGTATTGACATAATAATAATAATAATAATAATAATAATAATAATAATAATAATAATAATAATAATAATAAAAATAATAATAAAATAATAATAATAATAATAATAAATTTAATAATAATAATAATAATAATAATAATAATAATAATAATAATAATAGATTTAAATTACGGGAGGGCTAAAAGTGAAGAAAAATCTCTCTAAATATGAGCAGTATGCATCCAAACCAATGAAAAGAGATAGTATTGAAGCAGAGTTTCACAGGCCTCTCAACAGAATGCTTTATTGTAGTGTAGATTTTTGCACAGAGCAGAGTTTTCCTCTCACTGGCTCAATGACCTAGGACCAGTTCCACGATTCTAGTGAAAACTTACAACAAGGGAAGTTTATTGAAAAAAAAATCACTGTTCAAATAATGCCAAAGGCAGACTGTGACCATCCTTTAAAAAAATGCCAATTTTCTAAAACCTTCCAGAATATATAACTCTGATCTGTCCTCTTGCTTGTGTTGCTTTCTATCCAATTCCTCCTCCATGGTCTGATTACAATATGTAGTAACTTCTCATCTGGTTCCCAGCAGTTGGAATTCCTAGTGTTGCCTCCTGGCCAGCATACATAAACAGTTTGGTATTGCCCACCCACAGTCATGGCAAAGACAACTTTGAGTAATTTGTTAGAACTTGACTGGACTTTTTTTAGTAGCTTTGTTAACATTTGCTGAAAACCCGAGCGTGATCTTACTCATAATCAAATACTTCAATGCCCATTCATCATTTGCTGCTACTCAAGGTAAGAACTGCAGTATGTATTCCAAATAAACATGTATACAGGAGCAGGCACTATAGAGAATATCTTCATAGGTGAGCAAAACATAGACCTATAAAACATAAGCCTTTGTTCATAGGAAAAAGAAAAAGTAAGTAGAAGTAGAAATAAGTAAAATAATTTTAATATACAGTGTTCCCTCGATTTTCGCGGGGGATGCGTTCCGAGACCTCCCGCGAAAGTTGAATTTCCGCGAAGTAGAGATGCGGAAGCAAATACACTATTTTTGACTATGAACAGTCAAGCCATCCCTTAACACTTTAAACACCTAAATTGCAATTTCCCATTCCCTTAGCAACCTTTTAGATTATTACTCACCATGTTTCTTTATTAAAGTTTATTAAAAAAAATATTTATTCAAGGTGGACGAAAGTTTGGTGATGATATATGATGTCATCGGGCAGGAAAACCCATGGTATAGGGGAAAAAACCGCAAAGTATTTTTTAATTAATATTTTTGAAAAACCGTGGTATAGACTTTTCTCAAAGTTCGAACCCGCGAAAATCGAGGGAACACTGTATTGGGTTTTTAGCTGTGGTAAGTAAGTAAGTACAATGCTCAAAAAAATAAAGGGAACACTAAAAACAACAGAATATAACTCCAAGTAAATCAAACTTCTGTGAAATCAAACTGTCCACTTAGGAAGCAACACTGATTGACAATCAATTTCACATGCTGTTGTGCACATTCAAATTTGTACAGAACAAGGTATTCAATGAGAATATTTCATTCATTCAGATTTAGGATGTGTTCTTTGAGTGTTCCCTTTATTTTTTTTTGAGCAGTATATAAATTTGTGGGAAATTTATACTAAGCTGAAGACTTGGTTAAATTAACAATTTAAAAAACTGTCATTTTTCATCTTGAGGCTTGCACTGGGCTAGGACAGTGTCATTTCTTGACTTTTTCTTTAAGATCCTTCAAAGTACTTGCTGGTGTTTATTTGGTCCTGTTCAAATCAATCACCAAGGCCTACTTTTGCTCTGAAAGTTTTCTTAAAAGGCCTCTTTATCGTCCTGTTTTCTGTTATTTTCCAATTCAAATAAAGACTAGCATTAAATGTAATTATTTAGTATTAATGACGTTTTGCAGGCACATATGGGAAGTCCTCCTAAAAAAAATATCTCAAACTACAGTACTTTAATGAAGGGAAAAATGTGTTCCTGATTATTCGTTACCCGGTATTGTTTTAGTCAAAAAGAATTGTATTTTCAATTGTGTGCAATGAATAATTGCTTAGTTATAGTTCAAATACTTCCCATAATAAAACTCTGTTGTTGTTTTTTACTGATATAGGGTCACTATATCAGTGCTGCAACAATGTGGAGCACTACTAGATGGTTGCAGACTGAAAACTCTTGTCACCTAATGGTATTCTGTTGTTTTTTTTGTGTGGGACAAATATGTAGCTACTTTTACATGTGTTTAGTTTTAATGGAATCTAGCTTTAAATGGATGCCAAACACTCTAATAAAATTCTAATGCAGAGGTTGGGAATCTGTAGTCTGCCAGATGTTTCTATACTCTCATTCTCAGCAGCCTTAATCAATATGGGTAATTCCAGAAAATGATTAAAAATTAATTTTTTTCTAATAATTGGAGGCTTCTCCTTTCTTTTTGTAATTTAGGACTGATGATGTTACCTAGTTTGGATAATGAAAAGTCTGCAAGAAAACAAGGCAGCTCAGAGAGCACCAAAGACCCCACTTTTTCTAATTTATTTCAAAATCAGTTTGGATGCTTGCCTAGTCTTCGAGAAGTTTTTTATTGTTTGATATTTCCTTTTAGATTCTGTTTCTGAAAGATGTATTTTACGTACTTCTGACAACTTTGGTAACTCCTATTTTTTTATTTAATCTACCTTCTTTAGAAAGGTGATGTTAGATTACATGGGAATGAAGAGGCGAGAGGTAGGAACAGTTCAGCATCTTTTATTTCTCTCTAGCAGAAAGTAATATGGAATGCCGACAGGCTGCAGTGAAGCTGCTTTTTAGGGCTTCCCTGTAGCCTGCTGGCTACTGACAGCAGTTTAATTCTCCCGCCATTGGATGAACCAATCAGCAGCAGCTATGCAAATCTGGGTCACATACAGCCGTACTAACAGGTGATTTCTCACAAATGTGTGGAACCATGCAAATCTACTTAAAAAGTTCTTGCATTTAGTTTCTTGAAGATACTTCTTAAAGAAACAATGCACCACAAGATAGAACTGAAAGCTACTGCCCAATGATCCTTTTGAGCTCCTGCTAAAAACTCCGGGAAAGATTAATTACAAACAGGATAGGTCCCATAATAGATGAATATCTGCCCATGAAACAAACCAGATACCCACAAGACCAGAGCTATATAGATCAGGTGCTAAACCTAACAGTCTATGTTGAAGCAGAGTTCCAAGGAAGCCTCAAAACCACAGCCATATTTGTAGATCTAGCTGTGGCCTACAATAAGATTGGGAAGGGCAAGGTGGTTATACAAACTGCCCTATTATCCCCTGCAAATGTCTCCATTGACTAATTAATAACATGCTAAGTGATAGGTCCCTTGATACAATAATAAGAGGCAACATAAGTAATGTAAGAAAATTAAACAATGGTCTTCCACAAACTCCGTAATGGCATCTTACACTATTCAACTTATACACATCAGATATGATGACTACAAGGGGATGCAAATTTGGATATGCTGATGATTTGGTCACAGCAGTACAAAGATCTTTAAATCTTGGGAAATTCTAGCGTACACAGCAGCAAAATTCAATACTAGGTACAACATACTAGACACAAATTATGTGGAACTAAACTGGGAGCTCCGACTGCCACCCTAGGTCATCAGAACTAAAGTTGTCTACTCTACAGCAGAATACTGTGCCCCTATATGGCTTAACACCTGCCATACTAGTAAATTCGATGCCAGATTCAATAACACAATGAGGATTATAAGTGGATGTATTAAAACCATTTCAACTTACTGGCTTCCTATTCTGAGCCATGTAGCACTTCCAGTTTTATGAAGGCAAGATGCTCTAGTGAGAGAATTCAGAAAAATTATGAAAAATTCATTCCTACCAGTACATATCAACTTTTCTCATTTACTAACCAGAAGACTCAAGTCCAGGAAGCCCCCATTAATACTTGCACAATATCTGCCTCACAACTTTAACACTGATTCCCAATGGAAAGCTAAACGGGTTGCTGAATGTACCAGACATAGGAAGACATACAAATGACACCACCCTCAAATGGTGGCAGGTTTTAAACTACCACATCAGCAATGGACAATCCTGAATAGGATTCACACTTCACACAGTGTCACCGGAACTCACTGTATAAATGGGGCATAGTATCCTTCCCTCAGTGTGATTAGAAGGTCCCATGTCAAACTGGGATTGGTCCCATGACCAATGTAAGCTGAGAGCGTATACCGGTCCAATATCTGATTCTTTAAAATATAAATGATGTTTCAATAGTTAGATGGCCTAGATACCCTGTAGGCAAAGTTGGCTCTTTTATGACTTGTGGACTTCAACTCCCAGAATTCCGGAGCCAATCATGTTAGCTCAGGAATTCTGGGAGTTGAAGTCCACATGACATAGAAGAGCCAAATTTGCCTACCCCTGGCCCTAGACCATTGATGGTGATGTGATCCCGCTGTATAGAGCGCTGGTGAGACCACATTTGGAATAATGCATTCAGTTCTAGAGACCTCACCTATAAAAAGATATTGATAAAATTGAACGGGTCCAAAGACGGTCTACAAAAATGGTGGAAGGTCTTAAGCATACGTTGTGAGCCGCCCCGAGTCCTCAGAGAGGGGCGGCATACAAATCCAATAAATAAATAAATAAATTTCCACTGGTGGAATGGTGTTCCACCTCGTCCTGCCTGCTGCCCATCCCTGGGGTGGGGGAAAGCCTTCCATCCCCAAACAGAGCTGGGGTGGACTGTCCAGAAATCTGGGAAGGCGCAGGTAGCAGAGAGTGAGAAAGCATGAGCTCATCTGACCCCAAAATTAGCTGACTGTCGGCAGGCGCTCATACATGCACAGTGGAGATGAACTGATCAACGGCTGGTGCCTGCAGAGGGGACTTCATGGGCCACTTGTGGTACACGTGCCATAGGTTCACCATCATGGGCCTAGACATTAGTATTCAAACATGGATCTTTTTAACATTTATGTTTGATTGTGTTTTACTAATCTAGGTGAAATTGTAAATAGCCAATAATTAACTGTTTGGGTTTATTTTGCAGATTCAATCCCTGAACACAATAATGACAGCCAGACTAACCTTCAAAAACAAATAAAAACAATAAAAAAACAATAAAATGATACTTGTAAATAGTTTTACATTTTTGAAATAATAAAATAATAAACACCAAGTTTATAATTATTTAAAATGTGTATACATTTTTTGGGACACTCTGTATATTACTAGTCCATGTATGATATGCCATATGCTAAATAAAATTTGGAAGAATGATGGGTCAGTGAGATGTCAAGAGGCAATCTCTGCATTGGGCCACAGACCTTATTTCAAATTAGCATCACAGACAATTTCAAATGAAGGACATTATGAATGGCAATACAAAGAGAAGAAGTTAGTATGCTCTCTCCAAATAAAATAAAGTATACTTGTTTTGTCATGCATAAAAAACACCTTTTGACTTATAAAAGCAAGCTTTTTACTCAATTTCACACAAAGCATTTCAAATGATGGCACTGCCTTGATTAATCCACATTTGGTGGTTTACGATTTTTTAACTAAGTGGATTTTTTTTTTAAAAAAAAGCCCATTTGAACATTCATAAAGAGTGGCATTTTCATTGCAAATTACTATATATTTATCTATGGCAGCTGTTTTTGCAATTCACTTTGTAGTTCCATTTAATTCAAATTTCACTCTTGCACCTGAATAAGCATGCTTACTGTTGACTTATCTATTCTATGCTGTGCCAGTTATCTGTGTATCCTAATAATGAAGTTTGTTTGACTAAGGCTAAACTCCTTTATTAGGATTAAATTCCTCATGAATCCCTCCAATTCTTCAAAGAAATAAGAAGAACTGAATCATCTTAGAAACCAGATATAAAAGAAAGAACTGAATTCTAAAGAAGATTGTTGTATTGCTTGATCTAGTAGTATGTGGAGTTTTGGAAAATCTGATTTGAGAGAAAAATAGTTTATTACCATTGCATATGCTTTTAAGGCAATTCCTTAGAAATCAATAAAGCAAATCAATTCTAAATACATAATTATATTACTTCTGTTAAATGTAGTGGAACTATTTCAGGTGGAAAATGTAAAAATGATCCTAGATTGAGATTTTCTTCACTGAAACATCTACACATGTATTGTATACCCACATGCATGGAATTTCTCATTAAATGGCTGCCATGAAAATGGTAACATCACAAATTTAAAAAAATATATGTTAAGATTAGGAAGATAAATTGTTATTCATAAAACAGATGTTAATTTATTAAAATATAAACCAATACAGGAAACTTTGTTTTGACTAGATTATAAATAACCAAGGATTAATCTTTTGAAAACTAAATGGAGATATAAAAGTGTGATTGAAACTCAAATTTAGGTGATGTTTTTCCTTCATCAAAACCAGCTAACCTGTTTCTTATTTATAGCTGTCTAGGTTCTTAAAATAATATATAATAAACCTCTTTGACGTCTGATGCTTGATGCTTAAAGCCAATGTTTTAACCATTGGTTATGATTGTAGTCTTAAATTGCAACTCATCTCATGTCCTTTAAATATCATTGTGTTTTCAAAAGCTTTCTGAATGTATCAAGTGTTCTATTTCTTCTGACGTAAGAAGAGACTGAATTTGTTATCAGATAATTCTGCTAAATAAAGTCCTGTATATACCAGCCAAATTTTTTATTCTGTACTACAAATCCTGTTCTAACCGCAATACTAACATAGCATGTCTGTACACAAAGGATTTATTTATTTATTTATTTATTTATTCATTCATTCATTCATTCCAATACACAATGAGGGTTTTAGTGGGTATATATCTATATACACATAGTAAAATACATGATAAAGGTTATAGAGGAGATACTCATAGTAAAATATATCTAAGAAAGAATAGAAAAGAAGATATAGTAATAGAACATATCAATGAAAGAATAGAAGAAGAGATATAGGAACAGAAGAAAGGTATAGGAGATATAGGAGAGCAATAGGACAGGGGACGGAAGGCACTCTAGTGCACTTGTATTTGCTCCTTACTGACCTCTTAGGAATCTGGATAGATCAACCGTAGATAATCTAAGGGTAAAGTGTTGGGGGTTTGGGGATGACACTATGGAGTCGGTAATGAGTTCCACGCTTCGACAACTCGGTTACTGAAGTCATATTTTTTACAGTCAAGTTTGGAGCGGTTAATATTAAGTTTAAATCTGTTGTGTGCTCTTATGTTGTTGTGGTTGAAGCTGAAGTAGTCGCCGATAGGCAGGACGTTGCAGCATATGATCTTGTGCGCAATACTTAGATCTTGTTGGATATAACTTAGATGTAGCTGAAGATTGACTTAGCCTTCCATCCTTCCAAAATCAGTAAAATGAGGACGCAGATTGTTGGGAGCAATATGCTTACTCTCTGTAAACCGCTTAGATAGGGCTGTGAAGCATTGTGAAGCAGTGAAGCAGTATATAAGTGCCAAAGCCCACTGCAACAACATCATCAAGAAGGCTTCAAGAGTTGTTAATCTAATCCTACGTAGCTTCTGCTCTGGCAATCTCACACTATTTACCAGAGCTTACAAACTTTCGCCAGACCTATCCTAGAATACAGCTCATCTGTTTGGAACTTGGACATTAACACCCTCGAAAATGTCCAGAGATACTTCACCAGAAGAGCCCTGCATTCCTCCTCCCGTAACAGAATACCGTACGAAACTAGACTTACAATCCTGGGCCTAGAAAAGCTAGAATTATTCTGTCTTAAACATGATCTAAGTATTGCCCACAAGATCATATGCTGCAACGTACTGCCTATCAACAACTACTTCAGCTTCGACCACAACAACACAAGAGCACATAACAGATTCAAGCTCAATATTAACTGCTCCAATGGCCCAATTGGAAGTTTGGAAATAAACTTCCAGTTGGGTTTTGGGGCTGTTTTTCACCGTCCCCAGGTTGCAGAGGCTTTCCTGAAGTCTGGGGGAGGCTAAAATGACCTCTCCCCCCACCTCTGGGAAGCCGAAAATCACCTGGCCAGGGCACACATATACACTGGAACTGACATAGGACAACGCCACACATGCCCTCAGATATGGCTCCACCTGCGTGCCATAGATTCGCCATCACGGCCCTAAGATATCTTCCTATTATTCTTTGGCAGAATGTGGAAGTAGATAACATCTGCTTTGCCTTTCAGTAATGTGATTCCAATAAAGGAGAATATTTGTGACTCAGGACTGAAATGAGTGTTCTCTAAGCTTGCTTGTTTTCTTGAGTAATGTAATTCTATGACACTAGTAATACAATATAATAACAGAGTTGGACCTTGGAGGTCTTCTAGTCCAACCCCCTGCTTAGACAGAAAACCCTACTCTATTTCAGACAAATGGTTATCCAACATCTTCTTAAAACTTCCAGTGTTGGAAGATTCACAACTTCCGGAGGCAAGCTGTTCCATTGATTAATGTTCTAACTGTCAGGAACTTTCTCCTTAGTTGCTTCTCTCCTTGATTAGTTTCCACCCATTGCTTCTTGTCCTGCCCTCGAGGGCTTTGGAGAATAGTTTGATTCCCTCTTGTTTGTGGCAGATTCTTCTTGACTGCATGATTTATTACCTGGATATGACCTTCCTTTAAATCACAAACATTGATTGTAATAGCCATCCTCTATTGTGTTATTTGGTTTTAGGCCTATATTCAGGACAATATAATGTTGTTTCAAAGAAAACCAATCACCCATCTTTCTGAATACAGGGCCTGTTTGAATAAAATGGTATTTTGTTTTATTTTTTTTAAAGATGTGAGAATAAGAAATACTTCCATTCCAGAGGCAAAAAAGTGGTCTACATCTGTTAGGGAAAAAATTAACAAGTGGGAATGATTAAGTCGTGATTTGGTTTTGTAATTGAAGCAGTCATACAGCCTGATGTCATTCAGCATTATTAATACTTAATTGCATTCAGAATGCTCACAGGGTACTCTTTTTTTCTCTTGTCTTACCCCAAATGAATTCCCAGAGCATTACATTATAGAAGAATGTTGCTGTTTGCACACGGTTGGTCTGTTTAAAGTTCATTTAATTGCATTAGTTCGGTATAAAGCACAGAGCTTTTCAAGGCTCAGCACTGGCTATTTGGGGCTTTTATTTTATACTTCATTGTCAGTCTTCAATTGAGGAAAGGGGCTTCCGCTCAATTTTCATGGCTCTCTTGTCCAAAAGTTCAATTCAAGGGGCTTCTGATCCTAGACACTGCATTTAAAGAGGAACGAGAAAGTGGGGAGAACTTCCACCCAGTTTCTGCCTGTACAAAAGGCAGAATCTAGATTAAGCTTTGAATTAAACAGGTCGTTTCAATCTAGATTCAAGTATGCTACTCAATTGTGCCAGAAGTTTAATGTCGGAGGATGGTTCACTAACCATTTCCCCAGTGATGGGCTCCTATGGGTATGGTCAGGTATGCAGAACCGGTAGAAAAATTGTGAATTTTTTCCTTTTTTTCCCCTTCTGGGCTTTGGATGTTTTTCCTACGGCAGTAAATGAGGTTAAATGTGTAGAACTGTGCGTGCATGTGTGTGCGTACATACACTTACATTTTATATAGTAGATAATGTATATTTTTATGTGCCTGTGTGTAATATGTTTGTACACATATGGCATATATACATAGTATTATATAGTATATTTTGGATGTTCAATAATAGTAAATAGATAGGGAAATTGCATCTCTTTGATGTGAGGAGAGGCCAGGCACCCTAATCTTAATTCAAACCCTTGACATGAGTGACATCAAATTGGCCTCCTTTAAGCCATCCAGTCACATGATTGTCAAGCCACTCCCACCTGGTCATATGGCTGACAAACCATGCCCACAAAATAAGCTGCGGCCATAGTGTGATAGTAAAATTTTTTGCAGCCCTTCATTGTATTTCCCAAACATGACCACATGCCTCTACTTATATTCCAGTATTCTCTCGCAGTTGAGACACCCTTACCTCCACTTTGGATGTGGTGTTTTCCTTATTACCCCACTATGCAGGTCAGGGGTGGGTTCTAACTTACCTCGCTGCCAGTTTGCTTCCTCCTGTGCCATGTGGGCATGCACGCTTCACATCCGTGCATGCACAGTGCTGAAAACTCAGGTTCTGTGCATGCACAGAAGCGAAAAACAGCTTATGCACATGTGCAGTATTGAAAAACAAGATGGTACAAGCTATGCTTGCCTGCACAGCTAGAGGTATAACAAGCAGGAAGAGGGAGGTTGGGATCCCCTTATATAGAGCCCTGGTGAGACCACATTTGGAATACTGTGTTCAGTTCTGGAGACCTCACCTACAAAAAGATATTGACAAAATTGAACGGTCCAAAGACAGGCTACAAGAATGGTGGAATGTTTTAAGCATAAAACGTATCAGGAAAGACTTAATGAACTCAATCTGTATAGTCTGGAGGACAGAAGGAAAAGGGGGGACATGATCGAAACATTTAAATATGTTAAAGGGTTAAATAAGGTTCAGGAGGGAAGTATTTTTAATAGGAAATTGAACACAAGAACAAGGGGACACAATCTGAAGTTAGTTGGGGGAAGATCAAAAGCAACGTGAGAAAATATTATTTCACTGAAAGAGTAGTAGATCCTTGGAACAAACTTCCAGCAGACGTGGTAGATAAATCCACAGTAACTGAATTTAAACATGCCTGGGATAAACATATATCCATCCTAAGATAAAATATAGGAAATAGTATAAGGGCAGACTAGATGGACCATGAGGTCTTTTTCCGCTGTCAGTCTTCTATGTTTCTATGTTTCTATGGCACCACCAAGAAAGCCGGTTCTAAGGCGTGGCCAGTCAATAAGGAAAATTCCTCTGAGTCTGCGCAGAGAATCGAAACTGAAAACCTAAGCTTAAGGCTGGGTGTGACTCTCTACATGGGGCTACCTTTGAAGAGTGTTCGGAAACTTTAAATTGTCCAAACTGCAGCCGTGCGAGCAGTATTGGGCCTGCCGAGGCATGCCCGTATCTCAACATCGCTCTGCAGACTGCACTGGCTGCCGATTGGTTTCCAGACACAATTCAAAGTGTTGGTTATGACCTATAAAGCCCTACATGGCATAGGACCAGATTATCTCTGAGACCGCCTTCTGCCGCATGAATCCCAGCGTCCGATGAGGTCCCACAGAGTGGATCTTCTCAGTGTTCCATCAGCCAGATAATGCCGGCTGTTTGACAATCAGCTGAGAGGGAGATCATCAGATCATTTTTTCTTTTACTTTTTAAAAGCAATTTTAAAAACTACCTATTCACTGTAACTATGACTCTGTGAGGGGCCCTTTTGTGTGAAGTCCAGCTGCTTCTGCATTGTAGGTGAGCCACTTGTGTAGTTTTTGGGTTATGTTTGTGCAAAGTGTGATAGTTTTTATGTCCAAATGGATCCAAAGGATCAAAATCACCCCCTGCAAACTACGGAGGAGCTTTTCCATTAGACTCAGGAAGATGCCTGGGGCCACGCTTATGCCAAACTGGAGCCTTCTGCACTTGAAAGCTCACTGGTCAGTTACAATGGTTTGAGCCAACGTGGTGAGCTCACCCACCAGAGGTTGCTGGTAAACTTATGTGAGGTTCAGCTTGGTGGAGACAGAACCCCGGCCCAAGGAATGCAGGAGGTATTGCACAACAGGGACAAGATAGGAGTTGGATTGAAGTGCCTTATTCAGTGTCGCTTTGTAATCAGTGTGAATTCTTACTGTGCCATCGGGTTTAAGGGGAATAACAATGAGGGTTTCCCACCTTGAGTAGTCTATTGGGCAATCAATTTACCAAGTTTCAGGCCAACCTTTGGGTCTCAGAGCCAATGGAATGCACCAAGACCTGAGATGGATGGGGGCTACCTGGGAGTGGAAATTAAAGGAAAAGGGGGTGCCCATATATTTACCCAGCCCCTTGCCAAAGACATCAGGGAATTCAAGCTTGAAAGGTTCCATGGGGTCTGCAGTGGCGTTGGTGGTGTGGATGCCGGGGGACCACTAGGCCAAGTGCCGTGAACAAGTCGAGGTTCAAAAGTGATGGCAAGTTCCCTTCCATAATGATGAGGTGTAGACATCCCTGGAATCCTGCATAGGAAACAATAAAATCTCCCCCTCCCACAATAGGAATCTTTTTTCCTTGGTAATCTTTGAGGAAACAGTTGCATGGATGTAAGTTGGACTTAACAAAATTTGGCATTAAGGTAGTCAAGGCAGTCCATGAGATTAAGGTTTTGGAAAAACCAGTGTCCACTTCCATGCAAAATGGATGACCCTCAAGCGATATGGTAACAAAAAGTTTGGTAGAGTTGCTGGACAAGTAAGCTTGTCTAACATCATGGTATACTGGAGGCAGCTCTCTGTTGAGAGAGTAGCAGAAATCATGGTAGAGGGGAGGGGGCCGGCGAGCAGCTCTGGGCTGGAACCCTTGAGAAGCTCTGGGCATGTAGCTCTGCTGAGATTTCTTGGAGCTTGGAGTTGCATTAAAGGAGGAAGTGAGGATCTACAGACTTGAGCCAGATGGCCCAGTTCGCCACAGCGGTGGCAAGTGACATTCCTGAAACAACATTCAGTTTGCTGTGGCCTCCCCTCAGCTGAAGCAGGATGGCAGAAGAGTCTGGTCAGATTTGGAATGTTTGCATCTGGTAGTTTTGTTGTGAGTGGTCCATGACTGGGTCAGTTAATGACAGATTTGGAGGACGATGAACTGGGCCCTTCTTAGTACCCTAGGCCAGAGATCTTGCCAGCTCTAATCAGAGAGTGAGAGTGAGGGACAGTTGGAACCAGAGGAACCTGAGGAACCTTCAGAGACTGTAGAAACCCCAATGATGGTAATGTCTGAGTCAGAGGAGGAGAGTGACATGGGAAACCAGGAGCCCCTATTAGATTCCCGAGTCAGAAAGTCATGAAGTAGACAGGAATATCTTTATGGGAAAAAGTTTAGAAAGTGAGTCTATGAAAGAGTCTAGTCAGTATAGCTAGGAAACAGTTGACCACACCCAGTCTGTATATAAAGGAGGGTTTCTGGGTAAAGAAGTGGAGTTTCAATGTTTGTCATGGTGGAGGAATCAGATCTGGAGTTCCAGAATTGCCACGCTGAGAAACTGCTGTGGCTCCTTTAAGAGTCACACAGAGATGCCAATGAATGAGAAAGAAAAGAAACTTGGAGAATTGTCAGGGTATGTGTATGTGACTTACGGACCTTATCTGAAGGAAGAATGTGCTAATTAGCTCTGCCTCTCAGCTGCCAGCTGTTACCTCTTGGCCAATTTGAGTGGGGCTCCTGCCAACATGAACTGCTCCTGTCTGTACAAAGCATCTTTAACTAAATACAAAGGGTTTGAATTGAGTCCTTTGTTCGTGGGGGCTTCTTTGTTCTGATCCGATAGGTCCAAAGCAGAACAGTTTGGAGGCAGCTGATGTCATTTTCATCTTCAGATGGGAGGTCTGGGTCTGAATCTTCATGATGAATTTTCTGAGGTTTTGATAGAGCAGAGTCTTGTGCGCTGCATTTCAGATGCCGACCTCTCTGAGAGCTGAGAAGCTCTCACCTCCTCTAGGGCAGTAGCAAGTGTTCGCTCTTTTTGTGCTAGTAAGTGTCGCTGTACCTCAGATCCTGGACCTCACAAATCAGTTGATCCAAAAAGAGGTCCTCCAGATCTGAGAACTCACATCTGACTGCTGCAGTTCTTAAGGCAGCAACATAGTCATTAATTAATTTAATTATTTATTTATTTTTATTTATTTATTTTGTCCAATACACAATGAAGGCTTTAGTGTGTATACACATAGTAAAATACATGATGAAGGTTACAGAGGAGATACTCATAGTAAAATATATCTACGAAAGAATAGGAAAGAAGATATAGTAATAGAACATATCAATGAAAGAATAGAAGAGATATAGGAATAGAAGAAAGGTATAGGAGATATAGGAGAGTAATAGGACAGGGGACGGAAAGCACTCTAGTGCACTTGTACAAGGAGCAGTTAGAGCCCTGGCAGTAGCAAAAATATCTCTGCCACACGAGCTTAGGAAACATCCCAGTTTCCTAGTGCAGGAGAACTCAGTCAGATCAGCAGCCCTGAGGACACACTCAAACCTGGTCAAATAATCACCCCAGGTTTCAGGGGGAAAGAAGGCAGCCTAGCCATCCTGAAAAGGACTGGGGGCTGATTCCAGCGAGAGGAAAAAAGACCATGAGGTAAAACACTGGCTAGAGCTCAAGCAGAAAATGGTAAAAGCGAGCCTTGAGGAAAAAAATGTTAAAAACATCCCACGGCAGCAGATGGCTGCGGTAGTAAAGAGGCAACTTCTAAACTTCTTGTTGCCAAAGTGTTAGATAGCCGGGATATTGCTGGCTTGAAAGGAAGACTCTTTTATAATAATTATAATAATAATTACCTCAACACTGTCAGACCTTTTACTAAATCTGCACTTCTATTTCTACTACTTTTCCTCACCATTCCTATCATCCTTTTCCTCCCACTTAGGACTGTATGACTGTAACTTGTTGCTTGTATCCTAAGGTTTTTATTAATATTGATTGTTTCTTCATTGCTTATTTGACCCCTCTGACAATCATTAAGTGTTGTACCACATGATTCTTCACAAATGTATCTTTTTCTTTTACGCTGAGAGCAACTGCACCAAGACAAATTCCTTGTGTATCCAATCACACTTGGCCAATAAAATTCTATTCTATTCTATATTCTATATGACAGCTGTCAGCTGCTCAGCCAATCAGAACAGTCCATTCTCCTGCTCTCCAGCTGCCGATGCCTCAACCAATCAGGTTGAGGTGGCAGTTAGTGTGGTCGTATGTCAAGAACTTTCAGTGTTGTAAGTATAGGACTTCAGGATATAACAGCAGGGTCACTAAGGAGAGTTTTAGAGCTGTGGAAGAGAACTACCTTTAAAATCTATAGTTTCAAGCCATGGAGGTATTTCTACATTTAAAATGTAGATTGCAGCATGGGTACTCCTTTCCATCATGCACCTGACATGTGTTTGTTGAAGATAGGCGTGGGTTGGTTAAATATGTGTCAGAGCAGATGGCACCATACCATATCACAGTGCTTCCCAATTATTTTCTGTTACGCCCCCCCCCCCAGGAAGGAGTTCCTTCGCGCTCCCCCAACTGTCCACCGAGACAATTGTTTGCAATATTCGGCACATTTTCGCGGAAAAAACTCAAGCGATTGGGGTGTAATGTCCAGTGATTCCTTGTTTTATGAACTTAATTGATTTCAGGACGAGGTTTGTAAGGTGAAAAATCCATAAGATGACTCAATGTTTCCCATAAGAACCAATGGCAAAACGATTAATGAGTGCAAGCCCAAAATTCACCCCTTTTGCCAGCTGAAGTGCCCGTTTTCACGCTGCTGGGATTCTTCTGAGGCTCCCTTCCATGGGAAACCCCACCTCCAGACTTCCGCGATTTTGCGATGCTGCAGGGGAATCCCAGCATCGCAAAAACGGGCGCTTCACTGGCAACGGAAGCCCAGAGGTGGGGTTTCCCAGCGAGGGAAGCCTCAGCGAAATCGCAGCATTTTAGAATATACACTCAAAGTATCATATACTGCTCAAAAAAATAAAGGGAACACTCAAATAACACATCCTAGATCTGAATGAATGAAATATTCTCATTGCTATACCAAGTTGAATGTGCACAACAGCATGTGGAATTGATTGTCAATCAGTGTTGCTTCCTAAGTCGACAGTTTGATTTCACAGAACTTCAATTTACTTGGAGTTATATTGTGTTGTTTAAGGGTTTCCTTTATTTTTTTGAGTAGGGTATATAGAATAAGCTGCATTTAGCACTGTTCCATTTCCTCTTGAATAGCTAGGATAGCAGAGAGTGAAGAACAAAAGGTATTTGCAAAACAACCTCCAAAGGATGGTGTTAGTGTATTAGAATTGAAATTATAGCTGGGTTAAAAATAAGGTATCTACTTCTCTAGTATAAGATAAAGTGCAGCGAGTTAGAGTTCCATTCTCTATATTTTAATAAGATAATCCCAGTATAGTTCAATTTCCAATTTTATCTAAATGCAAGTTAATATAAAGAATAAGCTTGCTCTACTATGCAAGCTTTCAACTACTGGCACTATAAGTTGAAAATGTATCATAACTGTGCATTATTTCAATGTGGAAACAATATTCTTCATTATGATCTAATAAGCATGAATTAGGTTATTGATATCAAATGATGATTGCATGGACCATTAAGGATATATCTCCACATCTATTTATCCTCTCTCTCTCTCTTCATTCTCATACAATTGGAAAAAGTCCACCTACATATAATATCTTAGCCCATGAGAAGACTAGTCATACCAATATTTTTTTCCTAGAATGTTGGCAAGGAACCATCATTGGAGCTGTTACATGAATTCTGCAGGTTGCAGCAGATAAAAAAAATACACAGAACACCGCCAAAGGCAAAAATGTCAGAGCCTTGCTGTCATAATAACAATGAAAAAGAAAGACATAATAACTACACTATCCAGACAATTTCCCAGTCACCTGAGGTAGGGGTTAAATCACCAGAAGCAAACAAACAACAAATAATATGACAGTAGCATACACATACTCTTGGGTGGGGAAGCACAAAAGCTCTCCAAGTAACTGAAGCAAGGAAATAGATGATGTATGTTAGACACAGGAAAAGAAAAGAAAAGTTCTTCAAGTTTTCTGCATTTTCAATCATGCAATGTTTTGTTATTCATCTTCAGCAAGTGGTGGCAAACAAAGGGACCCTTCCCAGTTTACATACCATATTTTTCAGAATATAAGATGAAACCCCCACCCCCCAAGAGAGTGGGAATGTCGGTGTGTCTTATACACCGAATGCAGCCATTTTTGCTATCCCAAAGCCCTCCTCACCCCACATACAGCTTTTGGGTGCTGGGGAATGGCAACAATGCCCCTGTTTTTATAAAAAATATAGGCCGATTTTTGGGGTGGACAGAGGGTCTGGGGAGCCTGCAGAGAGCTCCCGAGGACTGGGGGAAGGCAAAAATGCCTCCATTTTGTGAAAAAACAGGCCAAAAATGGTCCGTTTTTTAAAAAAAATGGGGCATTTTTGCCATCCTCCAGCACCCAGGAACTCCCTGTAGGCTTCCCAGACCCTCTGTCTGTCGCGGGGGAGAAAATTATTGTCTGTTAGGACTTTAACCCTGGAGGTCAATGGATAGAAGCCTTAATAATTTCAAACAAGATATATTTATTTTAAAAAAACAGAAATAAACAAATAAAAGACTGTCTCGAGGGACAGCATAACATATACTGTACATCTTACATCATGGAGGTTCATGGAGGAGAAGGGGGAAGAAGGAGGAAAAGGAAATGACATCAGAGAGGAGGATCCAATAATACAAACTAGCTAACTGTTTCATTACTAAATGTCTCTGACGGGCTGTCAATATACAGCGTGACACTGTCCACCCAATTTTGGCGAAAAAACCCAGGTGAAATACGGCCTGGTTTTTTTTACAAAATTGAGCTTTTTTGCCTTCCAATTACCCCATCTAGCATGACTGGAGGAGGAATTCTGGGAGTTGAAGTCCACTAGTCTTAAAGCTGTCATGTTTGAAGACTCCTGGGTTAGGGATTAGGGGTGCAAGGGTATTCAAACTTGGCAAGTTTAAGACTTGTGACTTCAACTCCCATTCCTGAGAGAGCATGACAGGAGGAGAAATTATGGGAGCTGAAGTCCACAAGTCTTAAAGCTGTCAAGTTTGAAGTTTGTAAAAAGTGTACATGGTTGTAAAAAGTATACAAGTTTGTAAAAAGTATTCTGCTACACTGGTATTTTATTAAATAATATACTACTACACCATTTGGCTCAGAATACTTTTTTCCTCGTTTTCCACCTCTAAAATCTAGGTGTGTCTTATACTCTGGTGCGTCTTATTATTTATTATTTATTAGATTTGTATGCCGCCCCTCTCCGAGGACTCTCCGAGGACTCTTATACTCTGAAATATATGGTAGTTTAAATTTGCATGTATTATTCTCCATATGTCTATGGCGATTCTCAGTCATCCAGGTCATGGTTATCCCAAAAGTGCTTTTTCAAGAAGCAACTGGACGTTCTGTTTTTTCTTTGAAGACATTTCATCCAAAAGCTTCCAGTCACTAGTCCTCTTGGAAGAAGTGGGGGACACGTGCTCAGGGATGGAGGCAAACACATGCACAGTGAGGGGTGTCGTGCACATATGAACAAATAGAGGTGCACATTGCATTATATGTGGCTTTACACGTGAGCGCAACAGCACTCTCTTACTTGGACTTTTGGCAAGCAATGGCAAAAAGGTTTGCAATCACTGGTATAGTGAAAGGGAATCGAAACTTGGTGACTTTAATATTTGTGGGCTTCCAGAATTCCCCAGCCATATTTGGAGACCCCTAGTGTGAATCCACCGACTCTAAACCTGTACTAAATACCAATTTCCAGGTAAGAAAAGATGCCACATAGGGTATGTGAGAAGGTGTTAAATGTTTTTTTTTACTTTTTCTTTTCTTTTCTTACTTTTGAACAAACATTTTCCACTAGAAGGGGAAGAAAAACGCACGCAGATTCTGGGACAAAATGGTCCATTTTTCCCAGTGGTGGCCTACAAGCCAGAACACTAATTGCGCTCGCCGCTACGGCTCATAAGTTCTTGCGGGATCAGCACGATTTTGCTGCTGTACCTGTGGAGGTAGCAAAATTGCACCCGTGTTTCAGCGAGGTTTTACCTGTGGCTCCGTGTGCAATTTTGCTACCTTCACAGGTGCAGCAGCAAAATCGCGCTGGTCCCGCAAGAATTTACAAGTGCTGTGCTGTCCCCAGAGACAGAGATAGTTGGACTGTATTTAGGCATGTCTCTTTAAGATATTGCATTAGGGGAAATGTAGTGAAATTGCACTCTGGGTAATGTAGTTTTACATGTGATCACATTTGTGTATTCCTATTGCCTCTGACTCGGGATGAGGGGTAATTGGAGAGAACATTCCAGCAAGTCTTTTGTCTTCACTCACTAAGCCAGCCAGCATGTAGATGCTACACCCAGAGCTGGGGTCAATTCAACCTCTTTTTACCTGCACAATGGGAAAGATTATACTGCAGAAGAATCGCATCATAACTGTGAGTTATTGTGAGAATTCCTGTAATAAAATGATCTGGGATATTTCGTTGTGCTGAGTTATCTGACTGGGAAGTGTTGAACTTGTACCAGAACAAGTGCAATTTAGTGTTCCGGCTTGTAGCCCACCACTGATTTTTCCAGAAGGGAAATTTGTTCATAAGGGGAAAATTTCAACTTGTCTCTCCAGCCTGTTAATCCCACCTCCCTTTCCAGGAATGAAATTCAAAAATTTTCCCTACCAGTTCTGTGGGTGTGGCTTGGTGGCTATGGCAGGTGAAAGATACTGCAAAATCCCCCTCCCCACTCCGGGGGGGGATGATATTGCAAAATCTCCATTCCCACCCTACTCTGGGGCCAAGCAGAGATGGTATTTGCTGATTCTCAGAGCTACTCAAAATTTCTGCTACCGGATTTCCCAAAAGTGTCAGAACCTGCTGAATTTCAGCTCTGACCCTTTCCCAATTCTCACCTCATCCTCAAAGTAAGCTAACAAGAAAATAAAGGTGTAGGGGTGACTATATTTTCATCATAACACATAGTCCAGCTTTTTATTAAAATAAAATATTGAAAGAATTGGGAAGGAGGGAGTATTTTTCTTGTAATGAAACACTGACCTTTTGCTTTTCTTTTTTTAATTTATCACTTTTATCCCTGTCAGGTAAATGGCCTTCTTATAAAACAGTGGATGGTTACTTTCCTATGTAGCAAGGTAACTGTTAATTCTGCTGTTTTTGTTGAATTCAGTGGACATATTCTCTCTTACCCACCTCTGACATCACCGGAACATAAATACTAGGTTTATCAGAAATATATGCACACTGGTTGCGACTTTTATCTTGAATAGTTTAGAAATAGTGCTAATACTCATCTGCAGAAATGTTTATGATTTAAAAACGGTGAGGCTAATATTTCAAACTGTCATTTTATGCTGCTTCACCCACAGTGAAGCATTTGGATATTTTGATGTGTCTGGAGCATTAAGGGCTGTCTCAAAGAAGAGGCAATTGATTTATTCGCCAAGGCACCAAAAAATAGAAGAAATGGATGGAAGCTTATCAGACAGAGATCCAATCTAGAATTAAGGAGCAATTTTCTGACAGTGAGAACAGTTAATCAATGGAATAGGTTGCTTCACAGAGTTCTGGGTGCTCCATTACCATAGGTTTTCAAAACTAGACTGGACAACCATTTGGTCAGGTTGGCATAAGACCTCCTTCCTTGGACAGGATGCCGGACTCTGAGGTTCCTATGATTCTATGTTTTAGGTTAATTTCAGGAGCTGCTATTGAATTTCATAACTGATCCTTTTTATTTACATTCTGCTCATTTTTAGAGAGATAATTCAAATGAAGGCACATGATTTGTGTATGCTTAATTGGGAAGAAGTGCCATTCATCAATATCCATTTTTATAATACAATAATGCAACACAAGTGTCGCTATTGAAAATTTTATAGCTACATCATTTCAGTCCATAGACCAAAAGAAGTCCAAGATAACTTGACATGCCATAGACCTAGTGACCATTTTTGATTTTGCCAGTGAAAATATTAAAAACTTTCAATAATGGGATTATAGCCATCTTGAATGCAAGTAGGTCTCGACTGACAATCATTAATTTTATGACCATCGAGGTTACAAAAGTACTGAAAAAGCTACTCCCTCCAAAGAAGGCTTTTTCAGCCCTAACGAGGCGTTAATGATCTTCTTGTCTCTTTCCAGCTTGCAGGGTTTTTTTCACTGCTACTCCCTATTTTATTTATTTATTCATTTGTCCAATACACAATACATATGGAAGAGAATAGACATGAAGTACATAAGTGCACTGGTGTGCCTTTCGTCCCGTCTCCAATTGTCTTTCCTTTCTTTCACCTATCTTATATATTCTCTTCCTTTCATATATCCCCTCCTCTAAGTTCACTTCCACCCTCTTTTATATTATCACATGTCTATTTTTCTTCCTATGTATCTGTGTATTGGACAAATGAATGAATGAATAAATGAATAAATAAATAAATAAATGAATAAATATATAAAGATAATATGTAAAAATAGAGGAGAAGATATATGAAAGGAAGAAAATATATATGATATATGAGATAAAGGAAAGACAATTGGACAGGGGACAAAATATCTCCGAGACCGCCTCCTGCCGCACGAATCCCAGCGACCGATTAGGTCCCACAGAGTGGGCCTTCTCCGGGTCCTGTCAACTAAACAATGTCGGTTGGCGGGCCCCAGGGGAAGAGCCTTCTCTGTGGCGGCACCGGCCCTCTGGAACCAACTCCCCCCGGAGATTAGGATTGCCCCTACTCTTCCTGCCTTCCGTAAACTCCTTAAAACCCACCTCTGCCGTCAGGCATGGGGGAACTGAAACATCTCCCCCTGGGCATGTTTAATTTATGCATGGTATGTCTGTGTGTGCGTCTGTTAGCATATGGGGTTTTTTAAATATTTAAATATTTTTAAAATTGTCTGTTTACTTATGATTTGTTTCTACATGTTGTGAGCCGCCCCGAGTCTTCGGAGAGGGGCGGCATACAAATCTAAGTAATAAATAAATAATAAATAAAAGGCACACTAGTGCACTTATGTACGCCCCTTACTGACCTCTTAGGAACCTGGAGAGGTCAATCATGGAGAGTCTAAGGGACAAATGTTGGGGGTTAGGGGTTGACACTATTGACTATTGACACTATGAAGAAGGTTTTTTTCCAGCCCTAAGTCTTTGCAGTCTTTTTTCATTTATTTATTTTATTTATTTATTAGATTTCTATGCCGCCCTTCTGGAGGCGACTCAGAGAAGGCTACTCCCTCAGAAGAAGGTTTTTTAAAGCCCTAACTAGGGGATAAAATAATCAGCTGAAGCTGACCAGACTAAGGACGCTGGTCAGATGAAGACCTGGTAGGCAGATTTCCCCCCTATTTTTCTCCCCAAAAACTAAGGTACGTCTTATACTTATACTCAATGCAACTTATACTCCAAAAAATACAGTATGTCCTCACACCTAAAGTCATCATAGCATCCCAACAATCACATGATCAAAGTTCATGGACTTGGCAACTGGCATGCCGTTATGATGATTGAAGCATCTGAGCTTCATGTTATTGCACGAATCCCAGTGACCAGTTAGGTCCCACAGAGTGGGTCTCCTCTAGGTCCCGTCAACTAAACAATGCCGCTTGGCGGGACCCAGGGGAAGAGCCTTCTCTGTGGCGGCCCTGGCCCTCTGGAACCAACTCCCCCCAGAAATTAGAATTGCCCCCACCCTCCTTGCCTTTCGTAAGCTACTTAAAACCCACCTTTGCTGCCAGGCATGGGGGAATTGAGATACCCTTTCCCTCTAGGCCTCTACAATTTTATGCATGGTATGTCTGTATGTATGATTGGTTTTTATATTAATGGGTTTTTAATCATTTTTAGTATTGGATTATTATTGTACACTGTCTTGTTATTGCTGTTAGCTGCCCCGAGTCTCCGGAGCGGGCGGCATACAAGTCCAATAAATAAATAAACAGACAAACAAATAAATAAATAAATTTTCCCAGCTGGCTTCTGATAAGCAAAATTAATGGGGGATGCGGGATTTGCTTAATGAATCATTGCTAAACGATTCGTTTAACCACTGCAGTGTTTCACTAAAGAAATGTGGCAAAAAAAAAAAAGTCAAGAAATCAGTCACAACTCACTTAACTGTCTTGATTAGCCATGGAAATTCTGTTCCCGCCTGTCATCGTAAGTTGAGGATTACTTGTAAGTTGAAAATAACACAGGGAAGAATTCAATGCATGCAATCTTTTTTCTTTCAAAAGCATAGGATACATTGTTGATTGGACACTGAATACATTTTTCTAGTTTTTCTATCCAGGGGCGGATTCCCATTACTGCTGCTAGCGGTGCAGTGCATACGCAGCTTCTATTCTCCTGTGTGTGTATGTTTTTGCTTCTGCGCATGCGCAGAAAGCAAAATCTCAAATTTTTGCTTCTGTCCATGTGCAGAAGTAAAAAAATCACAGAAGCAAAAACATGGTGGGACGTGTTCGAACGTATACAGGAGAACATAATAATAATAATAATAATAATAATAATAATAATAATAATAATAACAACAACAATAACAACAACAACAACAAACAACAACAACAACCATAATAATAATGTATTAGATTTGTATGCCGCCCCTCTCCGAGGATTCAGAGCGGCTCACAACAAAACAATACATAGTATACAAATCCAATGATTAAAAAACAGTTTAAAACTCTTATAAAAAGTAATCATACAGCCCAAACAAACCATACATAAATCATAATAGCTAAGGGGTATATAAATTTCCCCCTGCCTGGCGACATAGGTGGGTTTTCCGAAGTTTACGAAAGGCAAGGAGGGTGGGGGCACTCCTAATCTCCGGGGGGAGTTGGTTCCAGAGTGCTGGGGCCACCACAGAGAAGGCTCTTCCCCTCAGCCCCACCAGACGACATTGTTCGATGGGACCCGGAGAAGGCCAATTCTGTGGGACCTAATCGGTCGCTGGGATTCGTGCGGCAGAAGGCGGTCCTGGAGATATTCTGGTCCGATGCCATGTAGAAGCTGTGTGCACAGTGCAAATTTCGCTACCAGTGCGCCATTTTCATTCATACCAATAGCAACCCAATACTGATTCTATCAGCAGGTACATGTGCCATTCCCAGAAAGAATGATGGCAACATGACAACTGTCAGGTAAGCACTAATGAGGACATCTTAGCACGGCCACAAGCCTTCCTGCCCATTAATACTAAAAGAACATGTTCCAAGTGAGAAGAAGATACGTAAAGAAAAGGTAATTAACAAAGCATGGAAAAGAAACCTTCTATGTAATTCTAATGTATTTATAACAACTCCACTGTATTGAACTAGTCGAAGCTTGCCATTCTGAAAAAGTGCTCCAGACACAAACACTCCAATATCTATCATTTCCTTGTAAATCAAACAGCACCTAATCGGCTGAGCATGAATTCCAAGAGCAGACGACACAGTCCAGAAATATTTCTTTCTGCTGCAATTCTTAAATAACTCTAAAGATGTAAGGGAATTAGGAAAAGCAACACTGTTCGGGGTTTCCACCCCTCCCCTCTTGTGCCATAACCTTTTAAAAGCCACACATTTTTCATGGCATTTTGAAAGGTTTCTTGGGGGGGAGGGCAGAAGTCAGTGCCACTAATGTTACTGCAGTCAATATTTAACATAAATGTCACGCTTTGTAGCCATTTGCACTCGTTTTTCATCTAGCAAAGTCATCCTAAATATGGTAAATCTACTGCAAGAGTGCTTCAAAGCACATTCCCCGAGAATGAAGTGAACATCGGCTCATTTTAAAATATAAAGACGTGCATTTTGGAGCGATCTTCACTATTATTGCTCCTCCGGATAGGATGGAGTTCTACATCAAAAGAAATCAAAACACTTCTATTGGATAATGGACTAATGAATGAAATACAGTAGTGACTCAATCTGATTATACAGTATTTACACTATGTGATATTTCTTTCTGAAGAAATAGCTATAATTTTCTGCACTGTTGGATATACAGAAATGTTAAATTATAGATAATGATGGGCGAACCCAACGGTGTTCGGGTTCGGCAAGTTCGGACGAACTTTACGCAAAATTCAGCCGAACCTGAACCAAACCCGAATCCGAACGGTGAATCCCACCAAGAGATTCCGGGGGCGGAGCTTTGACGTCACATATACCGGCAGGTTGCTAAGGATGCCAAGGTAATCACTTCCTGGATTCCATGGAATCCAGGAAGTGATCACCTTGGCATCCTTAGCAACCTGCTGGTGAGGTCAAGGCTCCGCCCCCGGAATCTCTTTGTGGGAGGGATTTCCCAGCTCCTTCAAAGGGAGGTCTTCACATAAAAATAAGCATTGTTATTTTTATGAAAAAGGATGCCGCAGCGGCGCTGCAAGCAAAGGGCAGTCCTTTCACGTAAAAATAAACATGTTTATTTTTACGTGAAAGGACTGCCCTTTGCTTTCAGTGCTGCTGCGGCGTCCTTTTTTGTAAAAATACAACAGCATGTGAAATTGATTGTCCATCAGTGTCGCTTCCTAAGTGGACAGTTTGATTTCACAGATGTTTGATTTACTTGGAGTTATATTGTGTTGTTTAAGTGTTCCCTTTATTTATTTATTTTGAGCATTGTATATAATGTCCATTTAGAAAGGTGACTGGAAACTTTCACGTACATCATGTATAAAGTATTAAGCAAATGTTTGACATGCCCAGGCTTATTTAACTCCAGACTACATATGGATATATAGATCTCGCACAGAGAACTTGATTTTTTTTTAATGAAATATCAACTAAAGATCATAATCTAGCACTGAATTGTACTCACTGAAATATTTTTTCTGAAGCGACTTTCATTGTCTCTTAGATTCTAATCAAATCTTGCCTTTCAGTATTATTTATAACAATTACATTATTTAAGTATTTTTTGAAAGGGCATATGTTTGGATGACTGCTCTTTTTTTTAATGGTCTAAGAATATTGCATCATTGTTTTTGAGGAAATGTCACATTTGTCACCAGAGATGTAAAATCTCAGTAGAGGATTTTGGGGGTTCCCATTCTAACTTTGCAATGACGAATCTGTTTTACTAGCTCTACAGAACAATTAGATAATATAGTGTATTTTTACTACCCATCATCCGTTCAATGCATTTTTTAAAGTTTGGACTTTTTCCAGTTGTTGAGAATTATGAGCAAATGAATGAAAGAGTTTATGATCATAGTAAAAGACTCAATAATTCTAGATTTAAGAATCAATTCCTAGATTTATTGGTTGTGCTCCAATACTATTATAGAGATTTCAAAGTGTGTGTTTATAGAATAGAATAGAATAGAATTTTATTGGCCAAGTGTGATTGGACACACGAGGAATTGCGAGACCGCCTTCTGCCGCACGAATCCCAGTGGCCGGTTAGGTCCCACAGAGTTGGCCTTCTCTGGGTCCCGTCGACTAAACAATGTCGGCTGGCGGGACCCAGGGGAAGAGCCTTCTCTCTGGCAGCCCAAGCCCTCTAGAACCAGCTCCCCCCGGAGATTAGGATTGCCCCCACCCTCGTTGCCTTTTGTAAACTCCTTAAAACCCACCTCTGCTGTCAGGCATGGGGGAACTGAGATAACTCCACTTGCCTATGTAGTTTTATGTATGGTATGTTGTATGTATGATTTTTAAACAATGGGGTTTTTAGACTTTTAATGTTAGATTTATTATTATAGACTTTTAATATTAGATTTGTCATTGTATACTGTTTTTATCACTGTTGTGAGCCGCCCCGAGTCTGCGGAGAGGGGTGGCATACAAATCTAATAAATAAATAAATAAATTTGTCTTGTTGCATATGCTCTCAGTGCACATAATAGAAAAAGATACATTTGTCAAGAATCATGTGGTACAACACTTAATGATTGTCATAGGGGTCAATTTATGTGTACCTATGTAGTATATATCTATGATAGTAGAAGAAGGGGGGTAGAGACAGAGAAGGAGGGGGAGTGAGAATATCAGAGATGACAACGCTAGATATCCAGGGAATTGGAACGCACAAAGTGGAAAATTTTATTTGATGCTAATGATTTTTATTATTCCCTAAAAATCCTTAAGTACTAGCACATAGCCAAACTTTTGTTTTATCTTCAAGTAGGCAAACTTACCAAAGTAATTCATGACTCATGAATGGTTTGAGACCACCATTGTCTTCACAGCTGATGAAGCCTCTACAACTGGGGTGTCAACTTGGCGGCACGTGGCCCAGATGTGTCATGGATAGTCCACGCCTACCCCAACTCCGTGATGAGAAAAAATGTTACGAAATGTCATGTGGCAGCCATGTGACATGGCGAGTTTGACACCCGTGCACTATAGGCTGTTTGCCTTAGGACTATTTTCCTTATGTGATTTACAATACACTTTTATCCAACTACAGTGTTCCCTCGATTTTTGCGGGTTCGAACTTCACGAAAAGTCTATACCACGGTTTTTCAAAAATATTAATTAAAAAATACTTTGGTTTTTTTCCCCTATACCACGGTTTTTCCCACCTGATGATGTCATATGTCATCGCCAAACTTTCATCTGCCTTTAATAAATATTTTTTTTAATAAACTTTAATAAATAAACATGGTGAGTAATAATCTGAATGGTTGCTAAGGGAATGGAAAATTGCAATTTAGGGGTTTAAAGTGTTAAGGAAAAGCTTGTGATACTGTTGATAGCCAAAAATAGTGTATTTACTTCCGCATATCTACTTTGCAGAAATTCGACTTTCGCAGGTGGTCTCGGAACGCATCTCCCGCGAAAAGCGAGGGAACACTGTGTTGCTGAGGCAACATGTAGCTTGTTCTCCTTACTGTTCTAAGAGTACAAGGATAGCTGACATGAGTCTAGAAATAGTAGGGATCCTGCTATGCTGTTAATCCTCTGGATGTTGGTCTTTCGTTCCCCAGTCTCCAACTAGCAGGTTTTTTTGGCTCTGGATTGGAAATTGACTTACGTGGTGTTGAACTCAAAGTATCAGAAAGACGCCAAGTGTAAGAAAGCTGATCTATGTTCAGGATTATAATTTTGCTTCTTGATTCTGGTTGTATTCCAGAGGAAGGGCTCTGCTGGAATCATATGTCAGTCCTCTCACACTGATAAATTCAATGGAAACTCTTTCGCATCCTCACATGTGGGCACTGGCTTACCTCCAGAAAAAGACCACCCACAGGCAGGCAAGCAGAGGATCCTATAATTACCTAACATTTTCGTGACTTGTTTTGAAGTTGCGTTATCAGATGCTGGAGGGGAGAGGGGTGGTGAGGAACGTTCAATAACAATAGTTCATAAATGGAAGCAGCTACATGGGGACTTGATAAACCTTTCAATCCAAAGTATTTGTGTAGCAGAGCCTGTAATTTACAACGTACTCAACTGCTCTAAAGCTTTGGTTTCACATTACAGGATAACATAATTACTATTCTGGGGGGTATGTGTTAAGAAGGGGGCTCACATAGCCAATATTTCATGGTTATCTAATCCTTTTAGAGTTAATGATGCCATTGCATTACACTGGATGCTTTACCTCTACCACAAGAGCCACAGTGACATAAAGCCACAGAATATTATTATTATTATTATTATTGTTATTATTATTATTGTGTTGTTGTGTTGTTGTTGTTGTTGTTATTATTTTATTTATTTATTTATTATTTGGATTTGTATGCCGCCCCTCTCCGAAGACTCGGGGCGGCTATATATTATTATTATTATTATTATTATTATTATTATTATTATTATTATTATTATATATATATATACGTAGATTGTTCTGAGTTCGGGTTTTGCCCCGTGTAATATTTTGAGTATATATGTGTGTCAAATGTTTTTTTAGCTGGAATTTTAAAATTAAGGGAGACTAGGATGGTCCCATTTCGGCCTTGTAAAAATAAACACAGTAAATAATAGTACAGTTTAAAACATTAAAAATAAATAAACTCACTATTAAAACACTTACTCATACCACTTTCATACAAATGATCGGAGCGAAGCTCACGATCCCCAGGCCTGCCAGCATAGATGTGTTTTTAATGCCTTTCAAAAGGCAAGGAGAGTGCGGGCAGTGCGAATATCCAGGGGAAATTGGTTTCAGAGGGTTGGGGCCACAACAGAGAAGGCTCTCCCCCATGGACTCGCCAGTCAGCATTGTTTAGCCGATGGGGCCCAGAGGTGGCTGACTCTGTGCGACCTAACCAGTTGCTGGGATCTGTGAGGCAGAACAGAATAGAATAGAAGGATAGGTAGTGGGCAGGGGGAGAAAAAATCTATTTATTTGACAAAGGCATTTTTTAGAGGGTTTGCAGTCCTACGGGAACCCTATTATCTTCCTTTGCATGCTATTCTATCTATGGGGAAACTCTGTGGTGTCTGACTACATGAAACCTTTTTCAGATTTCACAATGTAAAGGTTACTGTTGTGGATTTGTGTCTTTATGTTACTGTTTGTGTCTTTAAGTTATGTATTGGACATACTGTTTCTGCCCTTATACTATATCCTGTATTTTATCATTGGATGGATCTATGTTTATCCCAAGCATGTTTACATTCAGTTACTGTGGATTTACCAACCACGTCTGCTGGAAGTTTGTTCCAAGCATCTACTACTTTCAGTAAAATAATATTTTCTCACGTTATTCTATTCTTCCCCCCAACTAACCTCAGATTGTGCCCCCTTGTTCTTGGGTTCACTTTCCTATTAAAAACACTTCCCTCCTGAACCTTATTTAATCCTTTAACGTATTTAAAGGTTTCGATCATGTCCCACTTTTTCCTTCTGTCCTCCAGTCTATACAGATTGAGTTCATTGAGTCTTTCCTGATACGTTTTATGCTTAAGACCTTCCACCATTTTTGTAGCCCATCTTTGGACCCGTTCAATTTTATCCATATCTTTTTGTAGGTGAGGTCTCCAGAACTGAACACAGTATTCCAAATGGGGTCTCACCAGCGCTCTATACAGCGGGATCACAATCTACCTCTTCCTGCTTGTTATATCTCTAGCTATGCAGCTAAGCATTCTACTTGCTTTCCCTACTGCCTGACTGCACTGTTCACCCATTTTGAGACTGTCAGAAATCACTACCCCTAAGTCCTTCTCTTCTGAACTTTTTGCTAGCACAGAACTGCCAATACAATACTCAGGTTGGGGATTCCTTTTCCCCAACTGCATTATTTTACATTTGGAAACATTAAACTGCAGTTTCAATTGCTTTGACCCTTTATCTAATAAAGCTAAATCATTTGCCATATTACAGATGTCTCCAGGAATATCAACCCTATTGCACACTTTAGAGTCATCAGCTTAGATCAGATCTTATTGCGCTCTGCAGCTATTTGCAACTCCAATTTTTGCTTTCCCCCCTCCCCACTTTGCTGACCCGGCTGAAGGAAACTTCACTCCGTGTGCTCCCCTTATGTCACTCACAGATATTAAAGAGAATAGGACCCAGAACAGAACCTTGTGGCACAGCGCTTGTAACCAGGCTCTGCTCAGAATACTCGCCATTAACAGCAACCCTGTGATATCTATGCTTCAGCCAGCTGCAAATCCACTGAACTATCCAGGGATTAAGTCCAATATTCACTAACTCAGTGTTTTTCAACCAGTGTGCCGTGGCACACTAGTGTGCCGTGAGTCATGGTCAGGTGTGCCGCGAAGCTCAGAGAGAAAGAAAGCAAGGGAGAGAGAAAGAAAGAGAGAAAGAAAGAAAGAAAGCAAGAGAGAGAGAGAAAGCAAGAGAGAAAGAGCGAGAGAGAGAGAAAGAGAACAAGAGAGAGAGAAAGAAAGCAAGAGAGAGAGAAAACAAGAGAGAGAAAGAGAGAGAGAGAGAAAGAGAGAGAAAGAAAGCAAGAGAGAGAGAGAAAGAGAGGGAGGGAAGGAGAGAGAGAGAAAGACATAGAGGGAGGGAGGGAGAAAGAGAGCAAAAAAGAGAAGAAGGAAGAGAAAGAAAGAGGGATGGAGAGAGAGAAAGAAAGAGGAAGGAAGGGAGACAAAGAGGGACGGAGAAAGAAATAGAGTGAAGGGGAGGAAGAGAGAGAGAGAGAGAATTTTTTTGTCCAAACTTTTTTTAGCCGCCCCCCCCCCCTCAATGTGCCCCAGGGTTTCGTAAATGTAAAAAACGTGCCACGGCTCAAAAAAGGTTGAAAATCACTGCTGTAAGTTATCCAGAATCTTTTTGGAGTTGAGTGGCTTTAACAATCAATACAAAATTACGGATAATCCCTATTTAACAAATGCTAGTTGGGACTCAATTGTTATGTAATGAGGAAGTGAATCGAAAACCTGTTCCAACAGTCATGGTGTCATTGTTAAGCAAGGGCTACACAGGTCATTAAGTAAGGACTGCAATTTCCAAACTCTTTCCAGCTTCTCCATTATTTTGGGGAAGATGATAGGGAAGGTGGCAAATTGTGAATACTATGACTGTAGGATGCTGTGAGAGCTATAAATAAGAGGTGTGGTTGTAACTACCATGGTTCAGTACCATTATTAAGTTTGACTGGGTGATGAATGAGTGGTCGTTAAATAAGGACCACCTGTGAGAAAATGTGTACTTCAACTTTCATCAAAGGTCAAAGCAAGGGATGATAGACAGTGAAGGGCTACCAAAATTTTTACTACCACAACGTGGTAAATTTTTACTACCAACATCTTTCAGTGCAAATTGGGTGCTCTGGGGTGGAGCTCCATTTTCGCTACTCCACTGGGTTCCCCCCCCTCCGGTCTGGGTAGCAGCCCACCCCGATGATAGATATTGTAATACAAATTATACAGAGAACACTACACTCTTTTTCAGATACCCACAACTGTATCATAATTGAAGAACTACATATCAGACATTAATGCAATTGAGAATGGCCAGAGATATTTCATGAGGCAAGTACTACTCTCCTCTGTTCGCAAGACCTTATGCCACCAGGCTTGAAATTTTGGGCCTAGAAAATTTAGAACTACAGTGGTACCTCTACCTACAAATGCCTCTACTTACAAATTTTTCTAGATAACAACCGGGTGTTCAAGATTTTTTTGCCTCTTCTCAAGAACCATTTTCCACTTATATACCCGAGCCTCCGAAACTGTAACCAGAAAAGGCAGGGAGAAGCCTCCGTGGGGCCTCTCTAGGAATCTCCTGGGAGAAAGCAGGACCTCCACCCTCCCTGTGGTTTCCCCAATCGCATGCATTATTTGCTTTTGCATTGATTCCTATGGGAAAAACTGCTTCTTACAAAATTTTCTATTTAAGAACCTGGTCATGGAACAAATTAAGTTCGCAAGTAGAGGTATCACTGTATTCCACTTTTGATCTAACTTAACCAGAGGTGGGCTACTAGCCGGAATGGGGGAACACCTGTTCTGGTGATGGCAATGGAGCATGTAGGCTCGTTCCATTTCTGTCCAGTGTGCACGCGCTATGCACGCGCACCAGCATGATTCCGGTAAAAATTACTTGTCTTTTGCTTCTGCACATGCGTGGAAGCAAAGAAATTGGCAATTTTTCTGGCTGGAAAGAGATTTCGGCTGCTGCACATGCACAGCAGCTGAATCTCGCTGCCATGCCTAGAGCAGCAGCTAGGGCCAGAAGCAAAAGCGGCCTGCCCCAGCTCCAGCTGTGTGACCTGCTCTTTGATCTCCTGGGTCGCAGGAGAGATGCCTGCGGTGCAGAAGAGCACAGAACAGGCCACACGGCCAGAATTGGCGGCCCGGCCTGCTCCCTGTGCCATGGCCCCTGCAGAAGGTGATCCAGGTAAGCAGGGGCGAGGGGCGCAGCAGGGGGAGCAGGGGGGAGTGAGGGCGAGCGGGATGGCAGGGGCTGGCAGCTCTTACCTTGTTTTGTAGCTGCAGAGAGCTGCTGCCACGAGAGGCGTGGGGGGTGAGCAGGGCAAAAAGCAGCAGCGGCTGTGGCTGCAGAGAGTCATGGGGAGTGGGCAGGGTGAAAGGCGGCAGGAAGCCACCATGACGGGGGGGGGGGGGGCGAATGGCGCCTCTCTTTAGCCTATTTCCAGGTTTTTCGCTTCTGTGCATGCGCAGAAGCAAAAAAACATGGAAATCTAATCCTGACGCAAAATTTGGCTTCTGCGCATGCACAGAGGCTGAATCCAGTGCCAGATGCACATCAGGGCATGGGGGCACACAGGGGGGGCATGCACTCCCAGCCCGTTCCTGTAGGGGTGGGAATGGTAGCCCGCCCCTGACTTAACTGTAGCACATAAAATTATATGCTACAACATTGTACTGTCAATGACTACTTCAACTGCAACAATACAAGAGATCACAATAGGTACAAACTTAATGTAAACCAATCCAAACTTGATTGCAAAAACATCGAGTTCAGCAACAGAACGGTCAATGCCCGGAATACATTATCTGACTCTAGTTTCTTTCCGAACCCTCCAAAACTGTCTACCATTGACCTCACCCCATTCCTAAGAGATCTGTAGAGGGAGTGCATAAGTGCACCAGTGTGCCTACTGTCCCTGTCCTAAAATCCCCATGTATTCATAAAATATCATGTTTTCAAAACCAAGCTTGTACTTATATATTCATTCATTATATATACTTTGTCTGTAATCATATACATGCTTGATTAACTAACTAAATAACTAATTCTTGCATTATCAGAATAGCCTAAAATTTCAGAAAAACAACTCAAGCTGCCTCACAATCAGACTTATCTCGAAGTGTTATCTTATGTGTTGTTTCTTTTTTCTGTACATGCATAATAAATATATGCTTCTATAGCCTAGGACTGCGATAAATCTTTAGATACCACCATCTAAAAGTTAATATATTTTATCTCAGATGTAAACAAGCCTTAATGCTCTCTTCTGGATCACCTCCTTTGGCCATAAGAACATAGCAATGCAAAGATGCAGAAATTTCTCTCTGATTTTATTTTTCAGAAGAAAATATAGTTTTGGACCGATAGATTATATTCCTATCACAGGTTCACATAATTTAGTACCTTAACATATCACAGTGAAAAAAAATAAATCATGTCTCACTCACATGCTCCCTCTGCTGGTTTCCTTACCATCCTAAAATTAGATCCTATAATATACTGTATACACTAACTCTTTTGATGCTACCCAGAACTGGATCTAGATCACCATATACAGTACCTCATATATACAATATATACCTTATCACAATGTCTGTAGAAACAACCGGATCTTCAGTACATTCTTCAGGTTGCAGTTTACAGATTTATGAGGCAAAGTTATTCCAGAGGGCAGGTGCAACGAAAAAGCCTTCTTCCAGAGAAAATGTTATTAAGCAAAGTCTCTGCTGTATTTTCAGAAAATTACAAGGGATCTAGTTATTGGGATCTTCCATGACTACCTTCCGATATTTTAATATAATTGTTGCTTTTTTTTCTTGCCAGAAAAAAGTGCTGCAGTTTCGCTGAGGCTTCCCTCACTGGGAAACCCCACCTCTGGACTTCCGTTGCCATCCGAAGCACCCATTTTTACGCTGGTGGGATTCCCCTGCTGGGATTCCCCTGCAGCATTGCAAAATCCGGAGGTGGGGCTTCCCATGGAAGGGAGCCTCAGGGGAATCCCACCAGCACGAAAATGGGCGCTTCGGCTGGCAACGGAAGTCCAGAGGCGGGGCATCCCAGCGGCGGCGGCGGGTTCATAAGGTGAAAATAGTTCGGAAGAAGAGGCAAAAAAATCTTAAATCCCAGATTCGTATCTTGAAAACTTTGTATGACGAGGGGTTCATAAGACGCGGTATCACTGTATTACAATCTCTGAAAGAGAAATGATCATGGATATCACATTGAGTTATGACGTTTCTCAACCAGGATGGCTGGAGAATTCCCTTCAATATGTATTGTGTATTGGACAAATAAATAAGTAAATAAAATACACCGAAAAATACAGTAATTCTGCGTAATGCACATGGTAGTTATGGAACATATGCTACAGCCACTTTAGTCATACATACATACATACATTTTCCAACATCCATTACCTTTTAAAAAAATCAATAAAACTGTAACCCAATATTTTTTAAAAAATATCATCCAGCAGGAAGGCACGTAAACTTCCCTAAGGACAAAATAAAGAAACCAAACAAACATTATAGTTATTCCTACCTTGGGTAATTAAATGGTCTGCCAAAGCCTTTATCTGATTGTAAAATATGCTTTTCAGGTTATACTTCAATTAAATTTATGCCTCACTAACAACAAAGCTGCAGGAAATTAAATCTCGATGATACTTATAATTGTTTATAAATTGTATACAAAATGTATCTGCATGCACCATTCAGAACTTTTTGTTCTTCATTTTTCCCTTGGTCATCTGTCCTTGCTTAGGGACTCATAATAATGAAAAAGAATCTAAACGGGATAGGATACTTTAGCAGTTCCTTCCCAATGTATGAATACAAAAAGTTTGCAGTTACTTGTTTTCACTCAAAAGAAAAGGAAAGAAAACTATGATTTGTTTGCAGATGAAACCAGGCTTGCAAGCTTAACTCCAAGAGGTGTGGCCTGGAAGGGTTGAAAATATGGTACAGAAAAATTCTGATTAGATATTCTGCTTAAATATTCTGTTGGGAGAAATCTCCTGCCAGCAAAAAGCAGTTTCTCCCAGCAAAGGGATGAATAAAGTGGCAACAGAAGGAGATGAATAAGGTAGCATGTCAAGGGAGAGGTTAGACTCTTTTGGGGTCAAGCTCTTTATGTGGCTTTGAAAGGCATCTCAAGATTACTCTCCCCAAAACTGGCGTGATCAAAAAAAGCAAACAAGATCAATTAAAAAAATCAGTTTTTGTTTAGTTCCATTTTTTTTAAAAAAAAATTGTTTAGTTCCAGTCAACCATTTCTTTATCTTCTATCTGATTTGCTGGCAACTTTTAGACAGCTCCCTGGCAGTTGGGGGGGCGGGCACATGAAGCCTTGAGCCTCATGTTGTCTAGTTGGGTGCTGTATCCCAGCCTTTTGAGACCAAGCTAATTTCCAACACATTGTATTCAGCTTCAGTAAAGCTTTCTATGTTCATTCCTTTGAGACCATTCGAACTTGCAATGACTGAGATTAGAAAAGAGCTCAGCTTCAATTCACCTAAACGTGTCTTCAGCTGGGTCTTGGACATTCTCCTGTTTATGGAATGGGTTACTAATCAGATATGTATAGAGCAGACAAGACATGTATTCCAAGGACAAGTTCAGCCCTTCCACTGCAACCAGTGAAGGGCTGCAAAAAATTTTACTACCACACTGTGGGCATAGCTTATTTTGTGGGTATAGCCATGTGACCAGGTGGGAGTGGCTTGACAATCATGTGACTGGGGGTGGCTTAAAGATCATGTGATTGGCTTAAAGGTGGCCAACTTGACATCACTCACGTCAAGGGTTTGGGTTAGGGTTAGGGTTTGGGCCTCTCTTATCTCAAAGAGATACAATTTCCCTATCTATTTACTGTTACTGAACATCCAAAATATACTATATAATTCTATGTATATATGCCATATGTATACATTCATATTACACACAGACACACAAAAATATATTTGTATGTACACACATACAGACAAACACACACACACACATACACAGAGGCACAGCTCTTCTAAAATTTATTCTTTTTAATATGTTTGTGAGTGACATAGGGGAAGGTTTGGTAGGGAAGGTTTGCCTATTTGCCGATGACTCTAAAGTGTGCAATAGGGTTGATATTCCTGGAGGGGTCTGTAATATGGTAAATGATTTAGCTTTACTAGATAAATGGTCAAAGCAATGGAAACTGCAGTTTAATGTTTCCAAATGTAAAATAATGCACTTGGGGAAAAGGAATCCTCAATCTGAGTATTGCATTGGCAGTTCTGTGTTAGCAAAAACTTCAGAAGAGAAGGATTTAGGGGTAGTGATTTCTGACAGTCTCAAAATGGGTGAGCAGTGTGGTCGGGCGGTAGGAAAAGCAAGTAGGATGCTTGGCTGCATAGCTAGAGGTATAACAAGCAGGAAGAGGGAGATTGTGATCCCCTTATATAGAGCGCTGGTGAGACCACATTTGGAATACTGTGTTCAGTTCTGGAGATCTCACCTACAAAAAGATATTGACAAAATTGAACGGGTCCAAAGACGGGCTACAAGAATGGTGGAAGGTCTTAAGCATAAAACGTATCAGGAAAGACTTAATGAACTCAATCTGTATAGTCTGGAGGACAGAAGGAAAAGGGGGGACATGATTGAAACATTTAAATATGTTAAAGGGTTAAATAAGGTCCAGGAGGGAAGTGTTTTTAATAAGAAAGTGAACACAAGAACAAGGGGACACAATCTGAAGTTAGTTGGGGGAAAGATCAAAAGCAACATGAGAAAATATTATTTTACTGAAAGAGTAGTAGATCCTTGGAACAAACTCCCAGCAGACGTGGTTGGTAAATCCACAGTAACTGAATTTAAACATGCCTGGGATAAACATATATCCATCCTAAGATAAAAATACAGGAAATAGTATAAGGGCAGACTAGATGGACCATGAGGTCTTTTTCTGCCGTCAGTCTTCTATGTTTCTATTATACACACTCAATCTCATTTACTGCGATAGGAAAAACATACCCAGAGCCCAGAAGGGGAAAAAAAAATATCAAAATTTTTCTACTGGTTCTGAGTACTTGACTGAATTTCTGCATACCTGACTGTATTCATAGGAGCCCATCAGTGAGTGCAACCTGTATTCAAGGAACAGATGTTTTAGTGTCCTTTAAATTTCCTTCCTTTGTTGTGGTGCACCGAGGGTGGGCCAGTAAACAGGGATTTTAAGACACCTGAGCTCTCCCACTTTCAAAATGACTCTAAAGACCACCTAGTAGTGTCGCTGAGACCTCTCCATGGGGAGATTAGGTGGCATATTATGATTGGTCACGATAGCTTGAGAAATGCCCTCTTCCTTTCCTCCAAATGTTCTGTCCAAATAGTTAACCACAAAGGTTCGAAAGGCGCATGGGGAGAAGGCAGGCTCTCAGAGATGTGCGCTGAAAGATGTGTTTTTGCAAGCTGTTTGTGCGTTCGCAAGCTTGTGTATGTATGTCAGTAGGAGCTCTGTGTGTGGCCTAGCAGTGTGTCAACAAAAAGTGCCATTTGCCTTGAAGGCTTTCCAAGCCACCCTGAATGCTAGCAGGAAACGTTGCTCTGTAAGTAAAAGAACACACAGGCCAAGATAGTTATTTGGTAATTGTGTCTTCTGTATATTCGCATTTGGAGGCTCTGTAAACATCCTCCCGGCTGGCTGTCGGGGCATGCCTTTCACCGAGGTTTGCCCATCTGTAAATACAGCAGTGCTCTTTTGTCTTGCTATTGTTCTCCAGGCATCTTACCAAATACCATCAGCAGCTACCTTCTCTGCTAGACTTCCATGAACATCAATGGATTGTGGGTGTGGGGATTAAAGCATTAGATTTAGAAGATGTAGGTTTGAGTTACGTTTTGGTAATAGAGCACGGAGGATGGTTATCAGCCTGCCATGCTTCCCTTGTTCAACTCATTTTTATTTTATTTTATTTATTTATTTATTTTGTCCAATACACAATGAGGGTTTTAGTGGGTATATATCAATGTACACATAGTAAAATACATGATGAAGGTTATAGAGAAGATACTCATAGTAAAATATATCTAAGAAATAATAGAAAAGAAGATATAAGAATAGAATATATCAATGAAAGAATAGAAGAAGAGATATAGGAATAGAGGAAAGGTATAGGAGATATAGGAGAGCAATAGGGCAGGGGACGGAAGGCACTCTAGTGCACTTGTACTCGCCCCTTGCACTTCCGGGGACTGCTACAGGCAGTCTGCTACAGGCTGCAGAAGATAGCTTGAACTATCAGAAAAAAAGTTAGGGTAAATAAATAAAATAAATAAGTACATTATTGTCATTGTATGTACACTGCTCACAAAAAATAATAAAGGGAACACTCAAATAACACATCCTAGATCTGAATGAATGAAATATTCTCATTGAATACTTTGTTCTGTTCAAAGTTGAATGTGCTGACAACATGTGAAATTGATTGTCAATCAGTGTTGCTTCCTAAGTGGACAGTTTGATTTCACAGAAGTTTGATTTATTTGGAGTTATATTGTGTTGTTTAAGTGTTCCCTTTATTTTTTTTGGAGCAGTGTATTTACACAATATACCCAATGCAACGAAATTCGTATGATGCCAAAGAGTAATCTCAACATAAAAACCAATCCAAAAGAACATGCTCAACCCCCCACAATTTCCCATCTGAACCATCCAACATCCACAAAACAGACCAAGTAGTATTGTCCAACAGTTCACTGATAGTGACCTCTTGATGGCGAACCTATGGCATGGGTGCCACAGGTGCCATGCGGAGCCATACCTACTGGCACGTGAACCATTGCCCTAGCTCAGCTCCAATGTGCATGTGTGAGCCGGCCAGCTGATTTTTTGCTCACACAGAGGCTCTGGGAGGGCGTTTTTGACTTCTAGAGAGGTTCTGGGGTGTGGAGGAGTGTGCTTTTACCCTCCCCCAGCTCCAGGGAAACCTTTGGAGCCTGGGGATGGTGGAACACGAGCATACTGGGCCCATTTGAAGTTGGAAAACAGGCCATTTCCTGCCTCCAGAGGGCCTCTGGGGGTGGGAGAAGCTGTTTTCTCCCTCCCCAGGCATTGAATTATGGGTGTGGGCACTTGCGCATGCGCAATAGTGCGTGCCCATGCTCTTTTGGCAGCTGAGGGAAAAAGGTTCGCCATCACTGCCTTAGAAGCTCATTTAACCAAATTTATTTGGCCAGATTTACAATTTATCCTACACTGTTCATCTTGCATGAGGTAAACTGAAAAACTGAAAAACCCAATACAGGTAGTCCTTGACTTAGGAACACAACTGAACCAGGGTTGGGTTCTAATTTACTTTGCCACCAATTCACTTCCTCCCATGCTGTGTGGGTGTGTTCGCATGCACAGTACCTAAAACCAGGCTCCTACACAGGTGCAGAAGCCAAAAACAAAATGGTGGTGCCTACGGACCGGCACTGACAGAACCGGCTCCATGACACCATCACCAGTTTACTAATGGTTCTAAAGAAACCATTAGAACTGTTAGAACCATTAGGAACACATCTCTGCACTGAAGCCAAAATTTCCATTACTATGCAAAGCAGTTGTTAATTGAATTTTGCCTCATTTCATGACCTTTTTGTGCCACAGCGAATCACTGCAGTTGGGAAGTGAATTATGTGGTCATTAAGCGAATCCGATTTCCCCATTGACTTTGGTTGTTGGAAGTTGGCTGGGAAGGTGATAAATGGCGATCACAGGGCCACAGGCAGCGCAACAATCATCAATGCATGCCTGTTGCTAAGCTCCCAAATTTTGATCATGTGACCAATATCTCTATTGCCGTATCTGGCTGGTAATACAGACATCTGATAAAAGCTACAATGTTGTCACAATGATGTCACGTGTTCCCGTCTTTGCCTTTCTCTGTAAAACACCCGTATAGTGGTACCTCTACCTACAAAGGCCTCTACTTACCAACTTTTCTAGATAAGAACTGGGTGTTCAAGGTTTTTTTGCCTTTTCTCAAGAACCATTTTCCAGTTACAAACCCAAGCCTCCGAAACTGTAACCAGAAAAGTCAGGGAGGAGTCTCCGTGGGCCTCTCTAGGAATCTCCTTGGAGGAAACAGGGCCAGAAAAGTGGGGAGAAGCCTCTGTGGGGCCTCTCTAGGAATCTGCTGGGAGGAAACAGGGCCAGAAAAGGTGGAGAGAAGCATCCATGGGGCCTCTCTAGGAATTTCCTGGGAGGAAACAGGGCCTCCACCGTCCCTGTGGTTTCCCCAATCACACACATTATTGGCTTTTACAATGATTCCTATGGGAAAAATTGCTTCTTCTTACAAACTTTTCTACCTGGTCACGGAACAAATTAAGTTCGTAAGTACAGGTACCACTGTACTTGGTAAGTGAATTTAGCTTAGTAGATTCATAGAGTTTCTCTCACTAGAGGGAATCATGCCTTTACTGGTAGCTTTAAACCCCTGAACCAAGAGTGAAGGTTAAAGTTTTTCTGGCCCCTTTCTATCACACATATGGTCTAGAAACTTTTTTTTTTTTTTAAACTTTTTGTTTTTCCAGTGAAATATGTAGACAAACCACTGGCATTGTGAAGACAGTTTATAGTCAACAATCTAGCTTTGTTAAACAAATACAAATTAGGAATCCAGCCTTGGTTTACTTTTCTGTCAGTCTAAATGCAAGTTTATATGAACTTAAATCCTTGTGCTGAATTTTTTTTGGATTGCACGCACGGGCCCCAATGCAATAAAGAGAGGGGAGGCAAAGAAGCAGCATGTCTAAAGACATAACGTACATAGCCAAGCCCAATAACACATGATAACTTAGGAGACATGAAACCAGTTTCAGCTCGATAGCATTATTTCCAAATGTTATCCACTTTGAACAATGGCAGATTTATATAACATTTCTCCTCCACAATAATTGCAGTTTACAGTATCTGCCAGAATGCAGAAAACTATTGACTCTGACTTATTTTATTAGATCTGCCCTCAATGCACCAAAAAGGAACCCACCCAATAATAATCTTCAGCTATAATGTAGGAGGAAAGAAACGCAGAGATGATTCAAAGGCTTTCTATTAATGTCAATTTTTGTTCTGAAGATACCTGCCACGGGAGAAGAATCTGCTAATAACTGTCCAGGGATGAAGTAAAGGTTTGTCTTCCAATCATACCTACTTGTGATTTTTTTACAAAAGACCAGCTCCCAATTGCTTCACTTTTTCCATTAACAATTGAAGATTTTGCAAGAGAATAAAGAGGAATCAGATCAAATCAGACAAAGAATTCGGACAACTCATAACATCACAGATTTTCCCTTAATGGCCCAGGTCTATTTTAAATCAGAATCATTTCTACTGTAGCTACTTTAATAAATCCTGATAATAGCTAACATAGATGCAGATCTAGACCCACAGAGCTTGTTATGCATTAGAGGTTAACCAGTCTAAATGAATAAGGTTAAAAAGTCATTTAAGAGCAAAACATTTCATTGTAATCTTTCAGGTTCTTGCCTGTGAAAAGTTTCATTAAGGATTGGCCATTTCCTCATTTATTTTGTCCACTAAATTAAGACACCATATAAAGAGCATTAAAAAAAAGGAAATATCACTGTTGATATTTTTCCATCAGTAAAAATTTATTAATTGGATTTGTATCCCGTCTGTCTCCGAGGACTCGGTGCGTTAGTTAGTTAGGAAGGTATGTAGGTGGACGCAGAAGCAGCAAGAGGATTATGCAGATAAAAGTTTTGAAGAAAGATCTCATGATAATTTGCATAATCTGTTCTGGAATATGTTGCCCATAGCATGTCTGAATGCTTGATCAGGAATTCATTCATTTACAGTATTTTTCAATTATAAGACACACTTCCCCCCACCTCCAATAAAGTGGGTGGAAATCTCTGTGTGTTGTTGTTGTTGTTATTATTATTATTATTATTATTATTATTATTATTATTTAGATTTGTATGCAGCCCTTCTTCAAAAACTGGGGGTGGCTCACAGGACACAGTGTAAAAAACTAAATGTATAAAACAAATCTAATACATTAAAAAACTACAGCTAAAAACCCAATCTATTAATCAATCAACCAATGAATCAGAATAAAGTGAGTGTTGCCGAAGCCCTATTTGGCCTCTGCCTCCCAATAATTTGCCTCCTTGCAACAAATAGCAAACAGCCTGGTCAGCTTCAGCTAATGTCCTCTAAAATAACAAGAAAGTTATTTGGCACTGCTTTCTTTCAGGGTGTTTTTTTAAAATTTCACCATTTAATCCAGGGGTGTCAAAATCAATTTCATTTATTCAATTTAATGAAAATTGAAAATTGAAGTAAGATATTGTTAGCCAGATGGCAAGATAAGAATTGGTAGCAGCACAATATAATGATACGACACAAATTTAAACATATAGAATTTTCTAATATAGTTTATGTGATATAAGAAGTACTTTTTGGATTTCAGATATATATATATAGAACCTCTAGTAATTACAGGATAAATTGATACCGGATTAATTAATCTAATGTAGTAGTGAAAGTCTGAACTAATATTGGCATAATAGAGTGTTTGATATTGTTTATAATGTAATTTTTTTTAATGTAAGGTGGGGAAAAGATTGTTTTTTCTCTTTTTTAGGTTTTCTTATTTGATAATATTATATAAGTTCTATAGATTGTTTTTTTAATGGAAGAAAGATAAGCCTCCATTGAATGATTAATAGAAAAATTTTATATATGTTTTATTTTAAGCATGGTTTTAGTGTTTGTACGTATGTACTGTTTTTTATCGTATGTTGGAAAAAATAAAATATGTATTTTGGGGGGGGACACTCAATTTCATTGAGGGCCGCATTAGGGCTGTGTTTGAATTTGGGGGTCGGGATGGGCGTGGCCAGCGCAAAATCACTCATGTCAGGGGCGCCTCTGCTGGCCAGTAAAAATGGACTCCGTTTCTGGCTGCAACAGCCTCCAGCAACCCTCTGCCAGCAAAAATTGAGGATTCCTTTTCCCCAAGTACATTATTTTACATTTGGAAACATTAAACTGCAGTTTCCATTGCTTTTACTAGATAAATGTTCAAAGCAATGGAAACTGCAGTTCAATGTTTCCAAATGTAAAATAATGCACTTGGGGAAAAGGAATCCTCAATCTGAGTATTGCATTGGCAGTTCTGTGTTAGCAAAAACTTCAGAAGGAGGTAGTGATTTCTGACAGTCTCAAAATGGGTGAACAGTACGGTTGGGCGGTAGGGAAAGAAAGTAGGATGCTTGGCTGCATAGCTAGAGGTATAACAAGCAGGAAGAGGGAGATTGTGATCCTGCTATATAGAATGCTGGTGAGACCACATTTGGAATACTGTACTGTGTTGAGTTCTGGAGACCTCACCTACAAAAAGATATTGACAAAATTGAACGGGTCCAAAGACGGGCTACAAGAATGGTGGAAGGTCTTAAGCATAAAACGTATCAGGAAAGACTTAATGAACTCAATCTGTATAGTCTGGAGGACAGAAGGAAAAGGGGGGACATGATCAAAACATTTAAATATGTCAAAGGGTTAAATAAGGTTCAGGAGGGAAGTGTTTTTAATAGGAAAGTGAACACAAGAACAAGGGGACACAATCTGAAGTTAGTTGGGGAAAGATCAAAAGCAATATGAGAAAATATTATTTTACTGAAAGAGTAGTAGATCCTTGGAACAAACTTCCAGCAGACGTGGTAGATAAATCCACAGTAACTGAATTGAAACATGCCTGGGATAAACATATATCCATCCTAAGATAAAATACAGAAAATAGTATAAGGGCAGACTACATGGATCATGAGGTATTTTTCTGCCGTCAGTCTTCTATGTTTCTCTGTTTCTATGTATGCAACATTCCAAGTGTGGTCTCACCAGTGCGGTATAAAGTGGCATTAACACCTTGTGTCATTGTGATACTATCGCTCTGCTGATGCAGCCAGGACTGCACCTGCTTGTGGCCCACAAGCCTTGAGTTTGATGCCTCTGATCCATGGGGTTCAAACTCGATTGCATCACAGGCCGGATTGTGACATATTGCAATGCTTTTTGCTGTGGTGGGCGTGGCCTCTGCGTGACATCTCCAGCCCATGAGCTACCGGTTTGACAGGCCTGATTTCTAGTCCATAGTCTGAGGATTCTCTGGTGGTCTCCTATCTAAGTAGTAATCAAGATAGATTTTGTTTAGTTTTTTCCAAGGTCAGCCAAGATGAGTTGGGTATTGCCAACTATTGTGGCATCTACCAAGGAAGCTATACTTAATGGTATAAATGCAAAAAACCTTGGCAAAAGTTTTTTTTTAAAGTATATTTTTATTGATTTTTTAACAAGGTTAATATACACACAATATAAAACAGTGCATAGTGCAAAAATGTTTTTGCAAAAATTTTTCACATTTATATCAATTTGGCTTTTACTATATTTTGTAAAGTTTCCCTTGTAAATGATGAAAGTCTGTACACTTAATCAGACCAGAATACCAAAGATAAGACAAGAGTTTCATTACTGCAAGGTTTATGGAAAAAAGGAAAACTTCAAAAGTAAAACTATAAAGGCTTCTTCTCATAAGTAATTTTCCACAAGACTCAATCCTATGTTTACTGAAACATCTGTGGTTCCTTTTGAAGGAAGGGTTTCAAAGTTTATTTTTTTTGCTGGCAATGAGGATAAATTGGAACCTCTCAGATGTTGCAGTAATGGAAGGTGAGGTTATTCAGGAAAAGCAAGGATTACAATGCAATCGCATATTTTGTAGACTACCTGAAAATCAGCGGCAGGTTGCTCCCGGTTCGGCCCAGTTCTTAGAGCGGGAGCGGCAGTGGCAGGATGCTCCACCCACGCACCTGGAACATTTCTGCACATATGCAGAAGTGTCACACGTGACTGAGCGCACAAACCAGTAGTAAAGAGTTTTAGAACCCACTACTATACTAAATCCTAATACAGTGTTCCCTTGATTTCCACGGGGGATGTGTTCTGAGACCGCCTGCGAAAGTCGAATTTCCGCAAAGTAGAGATGCGGAAGTAAATACACCATTTTTGGCTATGGACAGTATCACAAGCCATCCCTTAACACTTTAAACCCCTAAATTACCATTTCCCATTCCCTTAACAACCATTTACTCACCATTATTACTGGTACTTACCATGGAATAAGACACTTAGGGATCCTGATATTTATAAACATAATTATTTATTAACATTTTTTTTGGGTTATTTATTTGCAAAAATTATTAGTTTGGCGATGACATATGACGTTATCGGGCGGGGAAAACCGTGGTATAGGAAAAAAACTGCAAAGTATTTTTTAATTAATATTTTTTGAAAAACCGTGGTATAGGCTATTCGCGAAGTTCGAACCCGTGAAAATTGAGGGAACACTGTATATATCATCCCAGTAAATAATAATTGTAATATCTAGACAAGATATGCCTTACGACATATTAAGCAAGAATTTTATAATAGATTTTTTTATTAGTACTTCCTTGTATTAGTTTTAAAGACATTGTATTAAAATGATTCTTCCATGTAAGTTTCAGCAACACCTTCCCTTAAATATCAGGAAATAACTGGGATACTCTGTGGCAATATATATATCAAGAGAAGGAACAATTAATTATAGGCCAGGTGTGCCAAATTCAGAAAACATAATTTCTATCAACCAGGAAAATCCATTTGATACTGGATGTGTTCCTTTCCATGCCCTCTCTCCTCCCCTCCCAATCCCATAATATAAATGAAACCAGGATTGTTTTAACCTTGGTTTGTTATGCTTTTCTTGGTCTACTAGAACTGTAGGGGAAAATATTTGAATCTTTTCCAAATGTGTGACAGCAGTAGATTGAACAGCAGCATTCAGCCCACAATTAGCTTGTACTTCATCTAATTTAGATTTTGTAAATTACAGACTGCAAATACAAATATTCTTATAATTCACTGCCACTCTTTTTGGTGTAGCCAACAAGTTGATAATGCACTAGGAGAAAAGTCATTATATTTTCCTGCACTGTGAGAAGTGCTTTAAGAAGAAGCCTTAAGAAGAAGCTTTAAGAGTTACCTAATCCTTCGCAGCTTCTTTTCTGGTAATTTTGAACTGCTAACAAGAGCTTACAAAACATTTGTCAGACCAATCCTAGAATACAGCTCGCCTGTATGGAACCCACATTGCATATCTGACATCAACACAATTGAGAGAGTCCAGAAATATTTCACAAGAAGAGTCCTTCACTCCTCTTCTCACAACAAAATACCTTACTCCGCCAGACTTGAAATTCTTGGTTTAGAAAACTACAACTCCGTTCTGACTTAATTATAGTTCATAAAATCATATACCAAAATGTCCTACCTGTTAATGACTACTTCACCTTCAACTGCAACAACATAGGAGCACGAAATCGATTTAAACTAAATGTCAACCGCTCTAAACTTGACTGCAAAAAATACGACTTCAGCAACAGAGTAATCAACGCCTGGAATGCACTACCTGATTCTGTGGTTTCTACTCCTAACCCCAAAACCTTTAACTTTAGAAACATAGAAACATAGAAACATAGAAGACTGACGGCAGAAAAAGACCCCATGGTCCATCTAGTCTGCCCTTTTACTATTTCCTGTATTTTATCTTACAATGGATATATGTTTATCCCAGGCATGTTTAAATTCGGTTACTGTGGATTTACCAACCACGTCTGCTGGAAGTTTGTTCCAAGGATCTACTACTCTTTCAGTAAAATAATACTTTCTCATGTTGCCTTTGATCTTTCCCCCAACTAACTTCAGATTGTGTCCCCTTGTTCTTGTGTTCACTTTCCTGTTAAAAACACTTCCCTCCTGAACCCTATTTAACCCTTTAACATATTTAAATGTTTCGATCATGTCCCCCCTTTTCCTTCTGTCTTCCAGACTATACAGATTGAGTTCATTAAGTCTTTCCTGATACGTTTTATACTTCAGACCTTCCACCATTCTTGTAGCCCGTCTTTGGACCCGTTCAATTTTGTCAATATCTTTTTGTAGGTGAGGTCTCCAGAACTGAACACAGTACTCCAAATGTGGTCTCACCAGCGCTCTATATAAGGGGATCACAATCTCCCTCTTCCTGCTTGTTATACCTCTAGCTATGCAGCCAAGCATCCTACTTGCCTTTCCTACTGCCCGACCACACTGCTCACCCATTTTGAGACTGTCAGAAATCACTACCCCTAAATCCTTCTCTTCTGAAGTTTTTGCTAACACAGAACTGCCAATGCAATACTCAGATTTAGGATTCCTTTTCCCCAAGTGCATTATTTTACATTTGGAAACATTAAACTGCAGTTTCCATTGCTTTGACCATTTATCTAGTAACGCTAAATCATTTACCATATTACAGACCCCTCCAGGAATATCAACCCTATTGCACACTTTAGAGTCATCGGCAAATAGGCAAACCTTCCCTACCAAACCTTCCCCAATGTCACTCACAAACATATTAAAAAGAATAGGACCCAGAACAGACCCTTGTGGCACACCGCTTGTAACCTGTCTCTGCTCAGAATACTCGCCATTAACAATAACTCTCTGATGTCTATGCTTCAGCCAGCTTGAAATCCACTGAACTATCCAGGGATTAAGTCCAATCTTCACTAATTTATCTATCAGCTCTTTATGTGGAACCGTATCAAAGGCTTTGCTGAAGTCCAGATAGGCAATATCCACGGCACCACCTTGATCCAACACCTTTGTGACATAGTCAAAGAACTCAATGAGATTAGTCTGACACTATTTGCCTTCAGTAAAGCCATGCTGATTTGGGTCCAATAAGTTATTGTTTTTTAGATGCTGATTTATCCTCTTTTTGAGTAGAGTCTCCATCATTTTAACTACAACTGATGTCAAGCTAACTGGCCTGTAGTTTCCAGCTTCTTCTCTACTGCCCTTCTTGTGGATAGGCACAACACTGGCCATTCTCTAATCCTCAGGAACATCTCCTGTTAACAGGGATTGGTTAAACAAATCAGTCAGGGGGGTAGCAATGACAGATCTGAGTTCTTTAAGAACTCTGGGATGGATGCCATCTGGACCCATTGCCTTATTTATCTATCTATAATTGTAGACTATCTACAATTGACCTCTCCCCCTTTCTAAGAGGTCTGTAAGGGGTGTGCATAAGCGCACCACTGTGCCTACTGTCCCTGTCCTATTGTCTTCTTTTGTTACTTTTTTTCATTATTTATGTAATGTTTTATTTGTACAAATTACCACCCTATAATTGTTTGACAAAATAAGTAAGTAAGTAAGTAAGTAAGTAAGTAAGTAAGTAAGTAAGTAAGTAAGTAAGTAAGTAAGTAAGTAAAGTAAGTGGGAAGTTATTTGTATCTTCTCAAGCTGATAAATCTGAATGCTATGGTAGTGGGAGGACAGAATGATTGCTTAAATGCTCCTATGGACATGTATGCATTATTTATTCTACATTTCAGTTTGAATGCTGTTGAATTCCTCCTTAATCTTCACAAATAAATAATGATCCATTTGTTTCCAGGTCCACCTAAACCATTAAGAGGCTGAAAAATATGTAATGGGCTGTTTGGCTTAATGTGCATTTTTCTATTTCTTCATCTGCTAAAAAAACCCCATACTGATAAATGCTGCTTCCCTAATATTTATTTATTTATTTTATTTATTCATTTGTCAAACATGTATAGGATGGTAGTAGTTTCTATAAACAGCAATAAGAAAAGTAATGATAAAGGAGGACAATAGGACACAGTGATGCGCTTATGCATGCCCCTTACAGACCTCTTAAAACGGGGAGAGGTCGACTGTGGACAGTCTAAGATTAAAGTTTTAGGTATTTTGTTGTGAAGAGGAGGAGTGAAGTGCTTAAGATGCTAACCTAGAAACCAGAAGAAGACTGTGAATACTAGTTACGCCTTAGCCATGAAAGCCAGCTGGGTGATTTTGGGCCAATCATTCTGTCTCAGCCCAACCCTTATGGAGTTAGAGATCTGTCATTGCAGAAAGCTAAGATGTCTGAATGCCTTCGCAGTGTTTATTGCTTTTTATACAGTTTTCCAAGCAGCAAAAGGTAAAAAAAGATCCACAGCATTTTCATTGGAGAATTCTCCCTGCAAATCTTTAAGAACATCCTGCTGATACAACCTAAATTGAGATCATGTACCAGCCAGGGATAATGTCCTAAAACATTCTGGCTGTGTGAACTGGCTGAGATCATGCAGACATGAGAGGCCCATTTGAAGTAGGCAGTTTGCTGCACAAAACCTCCACGTGGCCTCCATCTCTACACAACTCACCTCACAGAGTTCTTGTGGAGAAAGTAGGAGAAGGAAGATGTTAAATCACTGCACCGGAGACTTCTTGTTCATTCAAATCATCTTTATTCGTAACACACACAACAAGCAACTGTTCTTCTCGAAAGCAACTCCCAACAATGGCAACGGCTAACCCGTTGCCTTATTTATACCTTTTTTATATGCGGGCTTTTTAACTGACAATTGTTTAATTTTGGCGGCAGCCAACACTTAGCCGCGTCTTAACCAATCAGCAATTTTCTGTATTTCTTTAAACGAACACAACAGAAGAAGTATCAAATATGTTTGCCACCTTGAGTTACTTATAAAATACAGAATATAGGATAGAGTTGGAAGGGACCTAGTCCAGCCCTCCACTCAAGCAAGAGACCCTATACCCGTGATCACAGGCGAGCAAGTAGTAAAATCACGTGATCACTGGCTCAAGTAGTAAAATCCCGGATATGCGTGCAGCTGCACACCCCCAAGGTGTCCCTGTGCAAGATTTGGCTTCTGTGCCTGTGATTGCACAGAAAAATATCGGCGAAAATAGCTGAAATCTCGCTCTCGTGCACACCCTCGCGTGAGATTTGGCTTGCTGGGCATGTGCAGAAACCAAATCTCATGGAGACGGGAGCACGCACGACCGCGACAGCCTCTGAGGGAGCTCCAGTAGCAGAGTGGCCCTTCACTGCCCGTGATGGTACCACAGGTACCATCTCTGCAGGCATTCGAGCCATCGCTTCACCTTCGTTTCACTGATCATGTTGGTGCACTTTCCACCAGCCAGCTGGTTTTCAGGTCTCTGCCACACATGTGCCAGGCGTGATGCATCTGTGATGCACACACATGTGCAGAAGGTGGGGGAGTGTGGGGAAGCCGTGTGCACATGCACAGGGAGGTAACATGCATGGGTGTCATCCACACATGCGTGGGGTCTGCGTGTGCATGCATGGGGGCAGGGCGCATTTGCTGGGTCATGCACAAATGTGCAGGGGCGTGGGAGCACAGGGGAGCATCAGGCACACATGCACAGGGCAGGACGCATACAGGGGTCATGCACACACAGGGGGCAGGGCGAGTGGGGGGGGGTCACACACATGCATTGCATTATGAGTGCGCATGCCAACACATAAGCTGTCACACATGCGCATAAGCTGTAACACACACTTTTGGCACACAGTGACAAAAAGCTTAGCTATCCCTGAGCTATACCTTATATCAGACAAATAGCTATCCAATCTCTTCTTAAAAGACTCCAATAATAAAAGCTGGATAACACTGTAATAAACAAGACCAACACAGACTTCAGAGGATAATCAGAACTGCAGAAAAAACAATTGCTACCAACCTGCCTTCCATTGAGGACCTGTATGCAACACGAATCATAAAGAGGGCCATGAAAATATTTACTGACCCCTCACATCCTGGACACAAATTGTTTCATCTCATACCCTCAAAATGTCACTACAAAGCACCGCACACTAAGACAACTAGACAGAGGAAGAGTTTTTTCCTGAACGCCATCACTCTACTAAGCAAATAATTCCCTCAACACTGTCAAACTTTTTATTAAGTCTGCACTTCTATTTCTACTAGTTTTTTCTCATCATTCCTATCACCCGTTTCCTCCCACTTAGGGCTGTATGACTGTAACTTGTTGCTTGTATCCTAAGATTTTTATTAATATTGATAGTTTCTTCATTGCTTATTTGACCCCTATGACAATCATTAAGTGTGGTACCACATGATTCTTGATGAATGCATCTTTTCTTTTATGTACACTGACAAACTCCTTGTGTGTCCAATCACACTTGGCCAATAAAGAAGTCTGTCTGTCTGTCTGTCTGTCTGTCTGTCTGTCTGTCTGTCTGTCTGTCTGTCTGTCTATCATCTATCTAAACAAAGCATAATGCTCCTTTTCTAATTTCAGGGGCACTGACTTCATGCTATAGACCAGGGCTGTCAAACTCCTGGCCAGATGTGTCACACGCTGGCCACACCCATACCCAGTTTAGCAAATGAGGGAAAAGTCCTGGTACATCATGTGACGATGACGTGATGATGTGAGTGTAACACCCTGCTGTAGACAATTAATGAGATGGGAGTTAATATGACACCTCCCCCCCCCCTGAGTCTTCGAAGAGGGGTGGCATATAAATCTAATAAAAAATAATAAATAATAAATAATAAATAATAAATAATAAATAATAAATAATAAATAATAAATAATAAATAATAAATAATAAATAATAAATAATAAATAATAAATAATAAATAATAAATAATAAATAATAAATAATAAATAATAAATAATAAATAATAAATAATAAATAATAAATAATAAATAATAAATAATAAATAATAAATAATAAATAATAAATAATAAATAATAAATAATAAATAATAAATAAATAAATAAATAAATAGATAGATAAATAGATAGATAGATAGATAGATAAATAGATAAATAGATAAATAAATAAATAAATAAAATAATTGCATGGCCTAAATGCCTTCTCATGTTTAGGGAGGTTATGTCCCATTGCATTTGAGCTAAGATCCAGGCCACCCATGGCAGTGTGTTTGTACCCATGGCCCATATTACCCATGATAACTGTCTTTGTGGGCAAATAAGATTTCTTTTAATAATAATAACAGAGTTGGGAGGGACCTTGCTTAAAAACTTCCTGTGTTGGGGCATTCAGAATCTCTAGAGGCAAACTGTTCTACTGATCAACCCTTCTGACCGTCAGGAAATTTCTCCTTAGTTCTAAGTTATTTCTCTCCTTGTTTAGTTTCCACCCGTTGCTTCTTGTTCTACCCTCAGGTGTTTTGGAGAATACATTGACTCCCTCTTCTTTTTGGCAACCCCTGAAATGTTGGAACACTGCTATCATGTCTCCCCTGGTCCTTCTTTTCATTAAGCTAGCCATGCCCAGTTCCTGCAACCGTTCTTCATGTGTTTCAGCCTCCAGTCCCCTAATCATATTTGTGGCTCTTCTCTGCACTCTTTCTAGAGTCTCAATATCAATATTGTGCATGGCGACCAAAGCTTTTGGTGGTTCTAAGCCTGAATTAGCTGTATAAGTATCATGTATCAATAATCTGTTCTAAAAAAGCAAGAATTAATCATTTACAAATTAGACTTATAAATCAGGAAGTTAGATCTTCTTGATTTCTCCCCACATACCCACATGTCAACAGCTACAGTGACTACATTATATAGACTCCCCACATACCAAAAACATCGGGATCTGGCATCACAGTATCCTTTCAGATTTACATTAAAAACAGATGCTGGAGCTGAGCGACGGCTTTTGAGCTATCGTAATGTTTTGTTACACTGATTTTAATAATGTTGCAGGATGAAGACATTATAAACGAGTATCAGAAAACAGCACCCAGCCCAAAAGATAGAGTTTTACATTAAGTATAAAACAGATGGCTAGCTATGGCACATGATGCTGTAAATCTTCTCATGCAGGGTATCAAAATATTTTCAGCTGCTTTTGCTCAGGATTCAATAACTCTCTCTCACTCTCTCTCTCTCTCTCTCCCTGTGTATAGAAACATAGAAACATAGAAGTCTGACAGCAGAAAAAGACCTCATGGTCAATCTAGTCTGCCCTTATACTATTTTATGTATTTTATCTTACAATGGATATATGTTTATCCCAGGCATGTTTAAATTCAGTTATCTACCATGTCTGCTGGAAGTTTGTTCCAAGGATCAACTACTCTTTCAGTAAAATAATATTTTCTCATGTTGCTTTTGATCTTTCCCCCAACTAACTTCAGATTGTGTCTCCTTGTCCTTGTGTTCACTTTCCTATTAAAAACACTTCCCTCCTGGACCTTATTTAACCCTTTAACATATTTAAATGTTTCGATCATGTTCCCCCTTTTCCTTCTGTCGTCCAGACTATACAGATTGAGTTCATTAAGTCTTTCCTGATACGTTTTATGCTTAAGACCTTCCACCATTCTTGTAGCCCGTCTTTGGATCCATTCAATTTTGTCAATATCTTTTTGTAGGTGAGGTCTCCAGAACTGAACACAGTATTCCAAATGTAGTCTCACCAGCACTCTATATAGCGGGATCATAATCTCCCTCTTCCTGCTTGTTATACCTCTAGCTATGCAGCCAAGCATCCTACTTGCTTTCCCTACTGCCTGACTGCACTGTTCACCCATTTTGAGACTGTCTGAAATCACTACCCCTAAATCCTTCTCTTCTGAAGTTTTTGCCTTTTCTTCTTCATATGTTTCATGTAGGTGTGTATTCAAAATGTCAGGTAACTTGCCAAAGTTTGGGGAGGAAATGAATACAGCTATTCAAAAGTCACTTGCATTGAAATCTTTGTTGGGCAATGTTGAGCTTCAGGTCTTAGTGACTGTGGTCTAAGCCAGTGTTTCCCAACCCTGGCAACTTGAAGATATCTGGACTTCAACTCCCAGAATTCCCCAGCCAGCATTCACTGGCTGGGGAATTCTGGGAGTTGAAGTCCAAATATCTTCAAGTTGCCAGGGTTGGGAAACACTGATCTAGGCAACAAATTTCCTAATGTTTCACCAGCAACCGTGGCTGGCATTTTCAAAGGTAAGATGGCCTGTTAGGCACACCACAGGCCACCGAGCAGGGACTGACTAGGCTCCTATGCCTCACATTGGCGCAAAAAACCATAGTTTTAATTCCTGAATGAAGGGACAAGAAAGGCACTGCAGACTAGGACAGCCTGAAAAAATTAATCCATTGTAGAACACACCCTATTGTATAATAGGTTGATTATATCCCACTTTTATTATTTGTTAGTACAGGGTACATGGTTGTTAGGGATTGCCTTTGTAAACTGCATATTGTACACTTGTACCAAACTTGTACTTAAAGAGTTAATGTGCACTTAAAGGATTAACTTGTACTTGAAGAGTTAATATTCAAGGCTGTTTCGTCACTTCCTCATTGAAGCTATAAAAGCTCATTATCTTGCTCAGTCACTTCCTTTACTTTTGCCTGAGAGAAGTGGGAGTTGTGTCTAAGCTCCGTGGCTTGTTATCTATATTGTATTTTAGCTTCATGCTTATTATCTATATTGTATTTTGCTTTGTGCTAATCTTGTAATTGCTCAGTGCGTATTATTCTGTATTTGCTTCGTGCTTATTCTGGATTGTTTATATTTTGTTTATATGTAAAAAATACTTATTTAACTAAGTCTGTGTCTTGACTTTATCACACATCCAGGCTCTGTTAAAATTCTCTGCTTGGTATTGTCGAAGGTTTCATAGCCTAGCTAACTGAGACAAGCCAACATTATTTTTACAAATATTTATTTTTATTTTATTTATTTATTTTGTCCAATACACAATGAAGGTTATAGAGAATATACTCATGATAAAATATATCACAGAAAGAAGAGAAGATATAAGAATAAAATATGTCAACGAGGGATAGAGGAAAAGATATAGGAATGGAAGAAAAGATATATGAGATATAGGAGAGACAATTATATAATTCAAAAATACCCAACAACCTCAAGCCGGCAAACACAACACTCCTTCCTCCTCCTCTTTTCTCTACCACAACAACCCTGTATGTGAGAGAGAGCGCAACTGGCCCAAAGTTACCAAGCTGGCTTTCAGGACTAAAGCAGGATTTGAATTCACAACAATTCAGAAACCTCCCAGTTTCTGGCCTGGTGCCTTAATTACTAGACCAAGCTGGCTAGACCTTAATTGTTATGTCAATACACACGAGACTGTTGAAGTTCTTTAGTGTTTTATTAGTAGCAGGGAACTGAAACAGGAACATACACCAACTACGCTAAATTCCAACAAAGGCAACAGCTAGTCCGTTGCCTTATTTATACTTTTAGAAAAGGCAGCAAAACTAACAGACAGCCGTTTAATTTTGTTGGCAGATTTTCGGCTTGTTGAGTGGGAACCAATCAAAATAATTCTTCCATTTAAACCAAGAACATAACATTAATGATCATACAATCCAAAAACATACAAGTGCGGTCAACAACCCCAAACTATTTGAGTACACTGCACAGAAAGACCTCTGAGTTGCACAAATATCGCAATAGCTTCCATAAGAGACAAAGAAAATCTGAAGATTAACAAAGACTGGTTGTCTGTGCCACCTCCCTGTATCACACCAAGGTACTACTCAAAAGCAGGATCAATTAAGAATCAGCTCCCGTCCTCATCTCTGAAGACCACTGAACATGCCAGTTGCTGGTGAAATGTCAGGAAATCTGTTGTCTAAATCACAGTTACTAAACTCTGAAGTTCAACACCACACAACAGATACTAGCCATGAAGCCTACACAAGTATATCGAAATATTGTGCTAAAGTCAGGTGCTTTTTCTTTTTTCTTTTTTAAATATACTTTATTAGGTTATATAAAAAAAACAGGGAAAGGGGGGATGGGAATACAAAAAAGAAAAGTAGGAGGGGGATGGGGTAAACAGTATTTTTATACAACAGCTTATATATATTGTTGTATATACATTCCAAATATTTGTCTATATGTATTCAATATTCTTATTTGGATAATCTTATAACTGTAGTATTTAATAGTCCAAGGGTGACATGGAAAGGAAAAGTAGTTGGAGGTGGGATAGAAAAGAAAAGAAGAAGGAAAGGAAAGGAAAGAAAGAGAAAGAAAGAAAAGAGAGAAAAAGAGAGGGGGGGGTGTAGTACCTGCGAGCTAGCAGGCATATGGATTGTGACGACTTAGTTTGATTATGTTTGTTATTTTTGTTAGTGAGAAGTATTTGTGAGTTATGATATTAGTACGTTATTAATAGTTATCAAGTGGATTGAGCTCAGACAGGGATTGTATTGATTTTGGTTCAAATTTCTATTGTGTATGTCTTTATTTTGATTTATATTAAGAGATTTTGATTGGTTTATTTTATTATTTTTAAAGTTAGATAACCATCTGAACCATTTCTCCCAGGCCTTGTAGAACTCTGAATCGTTTTTGTTTTGTGTTTCCATTGTTATTTTTGATAGTTTGGCACAGGTGCTTTTTCAAGAGGCAACTGGACTTTCTGTTTTTGTCTTTGAAGACATTTTGCTTCTCATCCAAAAAGCTTCTTCAGAGCTAAGAAACAGATTCTTGGCTGAGAAGGAAAACATTGAAAAAGCATCATTGAGACAACTATGACCTGAATAACTGAACATCTCCATAAAAAACTATTCTGAACTATCATCTATCTATCTATCTATCTATCTATCTATCTATCTATCTATCTATCTATCTATCTATCTATCTATTCTGCTGGCGTGTTTCAACCGCCCTTAATTACAGGGTAATTAGTCCAGGAAGACACACACCACACAATAAAAGGAAAACCCAAAAGTTTTTATAAACAGAAAAACAGAAACAGCTCCCTTTTTAAATGTCAAAGGGATTTTCTGGTACACACAAGGCACAGGTTAAATGCTATCCAATTGCTCACCCAATAACTGGGAAATTGAGTCCAGTTCTAAAGTCCAGAGAGTCCACACACAATCTTGAACAGCACAAAAACCACGATCTTGACGAAACAATGAATCAGATAAACTGCCATGAGGCTAAAACACCAAGCTGCACTTTTATCTGTAGCACTAATTACAGCAGCCCCACCCAACCACAGGTGGCCTCATTTTCTCTTGTAATAATCCTTCAGTTGTTGTCTCCTATGCATCACTCTACGCATGCGTGGATGTGTCATTAATTCTTGTTCAGAATCCAGGGATGATACAGATGATTGATCTCCTCCTGGGTTGTCTGCCAAACTCCCCTCTTCCCTGCCACTCGTGCTTCCTTGGTCAGAGGAGGCTTCGTCGGCAGATTCCATCGGGAGCAAAACAGGCCTGTGGCATGTGGATGTCTCCCCCACATCCACCTCCACATTCCTTGGGGTAGGAGCTGGGCCAGAGCTAACCACAACACCTATCTATCTATCTATCTATCTATCTATCTATCTATCTATCTATCTATCTATCTATCTATCTATTCAATTTTTATGCCACCCTTCTCCTTAAACTCAGAGCGGCTTACAACATGTTAGCAATAGCACTTTTTAACAGAGCCAGCATATTTTATTTTATTTTAAAACTCGGGACCAACACCTTATATGTTCAATAAAAGTTTGATTATTGTCCAGTTATACACTCACTGTTAAAGATGTGGGAGGACTATTTTCTTGTAATATGGTGGAGCTTCATTTGCGGGATGCCTCACAGGAAACTGATTATCTTGACTTACGGTATTTCTGCAGAATTCAGGTCCAGTTATGGGTTAAACATTGGTGGCACTGATGGGTGATCTTTGTCTTTGTCAGGATCTGGTTTTTCTTGGAGGCATTTGACAACATGCTGTCCTTCTTATGGAACTATTTACCCTCCTAATGCATAGTTCCAATCAGTGCTGCCAGAGATAATTGCTCTGTGGGCACTTCCTGTTGGTGTAGGGAAGGGAAGTACCCTGATTAGTGATATTGTGCTTACAGAAGTAGAAAGCAGGTATAATTTATAAAAAAATTGTAAAGGAAATGCTGTGAAATGATTACAAGAAATAACTTAATTGCCATTCTGATTCAGATTTTAAAAGTGATAAATTGAACTAAATTCTTCAAGGGCAATGAAAATGTGTGGTGAAAAATTTATTTTAGCTTTTTTTTACCTTCTGTTAGAGACTTTTGTACTTTACACATATTATTTTATATCAACCTCCTTTTAGTTTTGCAAATCAGCAGTATGCAATGCCAGTTTTAAAGCTGTCAATTCATAAGCATTTGTGAGAACGTTTTTAGTGTAAGCTAAGGTGCAGATGATATCGTTCAAGAGTCAATAGAATTGACTGATTTCTTATATTTATATAGGTCTGTGGACCTGATTTAACTGACAAATTGGATTTTATTTCCCAGTTAACTGTATCTTTCAATGACTGATCATCTTCAAACCTGAAGTAAATGCTACCTGATTAAAGTAGTAAAGGTTAAAACATTTAAAACACATGCTGTAGATCTGAAAAATCAAGTCAAGATGTGCGTGAGTAAGAATTATTAGAGGGTTTATGAAATCTGCCCCGAACAAATTAATTCATCTGTGTAGCCAAAGGCCTGTCAATGAATTCAAGAACTATTTCAAAAAAGAACATCTGGTGCATATTTAAAGGTTCTGTTTATATGTGAACATAGTGGATTACTCTGTCTGCAGGAGAATACACAGTTTACATAAATGTATTTGGAAGTTAATTTTAAATTTCTCTTATGTCACCAAAGATCAAGGGTAATCTAATACTTCTAACAATTATTTTTCTGTCCCAAGACTTACAAATAAATAAGTGAATTATATTTGAGACGAAAAGAAGTAACAATGAAAAGTTAGCATCATGTGGTTTTTACAACATAACACATTTGGAAGAAGAAAGAGTGTTTTTTTTTAAAAAAAAATCCATCAGATTTAATAACAAAAGAATAACATTTTGAGAATGTTTACTTAATTATTATGATATTATATGGCATCTTTTCTATGAGAGGTCAAGCTCTTTACATGAAAGTCCCCCTATTATTCCTATGACAACTAAATGGGATTGATTATACTATGAGGATGTGACTGACCCAGAGTAATTCAGTGAGTGGTCAAGAGGGATCTTAAACCTGGACTCCCTAATCCATTCTAAACCAATGATTACATTATGTAAGAACGTACTGCACGAATCCAGCAAAAGATAGGGAAAAACCTCCTTGTAGAATTTAATATAATATTTTTCAAGATTGTGTTATCTTATATCTCCTTCCAGTTTGGTTGGATTTCCAACAAATGTTTGGATCTATGAATGTTCATTCCATTTCTGCTTCTACTAAACAGTATGCAATTTATAAGCTTTCCTTCTTTTTTATTCTCCAGTACTTAACATTAGACACTGAAGCTGACTGTAGATCTGTAGGTCAGTGATTCAAATCTTACCACTGGCTCAAGGTTGACTCAGCCTTCCATCCTTCCGAGGTGGGTAAAATGAGGACCCGGATTGTGGGGGCAATATGCTGGCTCTGTTAAAAAGTGCCATTGCTAATATGTTGTAAGCCGCCCTGAGTCTAAGGAGAAAGGCGGCATAAAAATCGAATAAATGAATAAATAAATAAATAAAATCAGCCCATGGCCCATCTATTCTAGCAAGCCTAACATTTTCACAAAACTAAGAAACATGGAGAAATCTGGCCACTTTCATGGTTGATCTCTAGCATCTGGTACTTTAAAAAATGCTATTTTGTTGTGCGAGAATCCATATGTTTCAGCAGCATACCAGCAAATGTTGGAGGCATTACGATCAATGCCAATCACAGAATTGGAAAAGCATCAACAATATTCCAGAGATGCTTTTTCCACATCTATAGTTGATACTAGGATCTGCCACAAGGATTTGTCTTTACAATAACATCATTTCACTGACAACAATCTATGCAAGCAAAATTTGGAAGAGCAACACACAGTATAAAAGCTTAATGTGTTTCATCAGTATTGTCTATGAACAGCCTTTGGTGTAGTTTGTGATGACTATATTTCTAATAAGATTCCACCAAGCATTAGTTATAAGACACTGTGAGGTGCTCAGGATACATTTTATTGAATGTAGTTTGCAACTGCTGGGTGGGATCACCCAAAGTTTGTTTGAAAAACAAGATTTGGAAAATACTTGAAGTAATGAAAGCACACAAACAATTGCAGCCAATCAAAATCTTTGTAAAAAGGCTGTTGCTCACTGTGCTGTACGGCATAGCATGAAGCACACTAAAATATGTTTTGTGGTTTTGACTGGTTTTAATTTGCATTTTCTGGTGGGCACTGGACCCAAGAACAACTAGACACAAGGACAGGTTTTCCCCCCTGAATGCCATCACTCTGCTTAGCAACTAATTTATTTTATTATTTATTTATTTATTTATTAGATTTGTATGCCGCCCCTCTCCGGAGACTCGGAGCGGCTCACAAGAAATTCCCACAAGTGTCAAATAATTTACTAAGACTGTATTACTAGGATCTATCTCTTCTCACTTATTACTATAACCATGTTGCTTGTATATTTCAATTTATGCTGTTTTGTTTCCTAGTACAATTCGATAGCTTATTAGTAACCTTGACTATCACTAAGTGTTGTATCTCTTTCTTCTTGATGAATGTATTTTATTCCCCTTATGTACACTGAGAGCATATATACCAAAGACAAATTCTTGTGTGTCCAATCACACTTGACCAAAAAAAAAATCTATTCTATTATTTAGCTGTTTTGGTTCTTTGGTGAACTCACTCTCCCCAAATATATTACAAGAATCTCAATTGAAAAAGGACCTGGGAAGAGAGAAGCTGCATCATGTCTTATATCTCATTGTTGTGGGGTCTCTTGTTCTATTTTACTTCAAAATTAAAACATAATACCATTATAGACAGGCAGGGATATCTTCAAAAGATGCATTTGCTATGTTATCACCCAACTCTTTTCCGTTTTGGAACTCTTTTTTATTTTTTATTTGAGGTAATGTGACTTGGTGGAACTTGAGAAAGCTAAGAATAGCACATTCAAAATAGAAATTGAATCAATGTTTGTCAAATACTTTGGGTTGTATAGAGCATTGTTTCCCAACCTTGGCAACTTGAAGATATCTGGACTTCAACTCCCAGAATTCCCCAGCCAGAAAATGCTGGCTGGGGAATTCTGGGAGTTGAAGTCCAGATATCTTCAAGTTGCCAAGGTTGGGAAACACTGGTATAGATGTTCCTTTAATATTGCAATATCTTCATAAACTACCAACCCTTATTATTCCTGGTACTAAATATATACAGTATTCCCTCGATTTTCGCGGGTTCAAACTTCGCGAAAAGTCTATACCACGGTTTTTCAAAAATATTAATTAAAAAATACTTTGCAGTTTCCCCCCCTATACCACGGTTTTTCCTGCCCGATGATGTCATATGTCATCACCAAACTTTCGTCCACCTTTAATAAATATTTTTTAAAATAAACTTTAATAAAGAAACATGATGAGTAATAATCTAAATGGTTGCTAAGGGAATGGGAAATTGCAATTTAGGGGTTTAAACTGTTAAGGGAAGGCTTGTGATACTGTTCATAGCCAAAAATAGTGTATTTATTTCCGCATCTCTACTTTGCGGAAATTCGACTTTCGTGGGCGTTCCTGGAACGCATCCCCCACGAAAATCGAAGGAACACTGTACAGTGTTCCCTCGATTTTTGCGGGTTCGAACTTCGCGAAAAGTCTATATCACGGTTTTTCAAAAATATTAATTAAAAAATAATTCATGGTTTCTTCCCCTATACCACGGTTTTTCCCACCTGATGACGTCATATGTCATTGCCAAACTTTCGTCCACCTTTAATAATTATTTTTTTTTATAAAGTTTAATAAATAAACATGGTGAGTAATAATCTAAATGGTTGCTAAGGGAATGGGAAATTGTAATTTAGGGGTTTAAAGTGTTAAGGGAAGGCTTGTGATACTGTTCATAGCCAAAAATAGTGTATATACTTATACATCTCTACTTTGCGGAAATTTGACTTTCGCGGGCGGGCTCAGAACGCATCCCCTGCGAAAATTGAGGGAACACGGTACTCTTCATTCGAATACAATCTGGGAGGAGCTGTTTTACATTACTTTGCTTCTTGTGACAGTTCTTATAGCACTCATCCCAAACTGAAGTGGAAAAAACAGTGGGAAGGATTATCCAAAAATGCCAATTCCACTAAGTATTATTTTGTTGTTAATAAACTATCATTGATTGGATTCATATATCATGCTAGGTCATGATGGGTTTCTTTTTGAAAAATCTTCACAGATTCCAAAATCCATTTTGAAAATGAATTTTAGATTTCATTAACCACATCTCATCATGGGGAAGACTTGCCTGTTTTTGTGCCATTTAGAAAAATATGGTAAAAACTTTTCACCAGATATTTAATTATTAATACATTATAGTACTAGATTTTTTAAAGTACGATTTTTAACATTTTATTTTCATTTTGTTTTTCATTTTGTTACCAAACATGCTTGGCATTCTAAAGTAAAAGATATGTTATCAATCAATCAATCAGTCAGTCAATCAATCAATCAATCAATCAATCAATCAATCAATCAAAGAAATCTTGTTGACTATCTTGTCCAGATAATAAAATTTCAGCCTGCTGAATCCTGCGTCCAAACGCTACAGATTAATTGATGAGGTTCTTAAATTTCCGAGAGGTCCATATTTCACCATTTATATTAGGAGAAAGGATAGAAAACTGGTAGGAAAGAATTCATAATTGCTAACCCTCTTCCAGGTTCAAATCAGAAGGCCTTGTCTCCTCAGCCTGCACTTCAGATGGTTTTCTTCCTATTACTTTTAATCAGATGGACAAGTATGATAGCTGCAGGGCTGGCATGCAGTTTTACCCTTTCTGACAGGAAAATGAGTAGTTAAAGATCATTTGGGAGCTGTTCCAGCTTGTTTCTTTTTCCTTTTACCACCCACTGCAAAACTGCAATAGCAATCATCCAAAATATTCTAAGGAGGCCCTCGTTGGCACAATATTGCTCCATGGGCCAAGATAGAGCACTCCTATTTAATTTCATATTACATTACAAGTTTTCTTTACAAGCTCAGAATACTGAAGCTCACTGGCTTAGAAGAATTTGAATACTGGCTATACGCCACTCCAAAGAATAGTACTTTGCAAAAAGATTGTGTGGTCTGAATCCCCGGGAAAATAATATACTTTCAAAACCCCACACATTATTTTTAAACTGCAAAGCCAACACCCAGAAATTTAAAAGCTGTGGTTTATGACAAAGAGATTCTACAAGCTGCAAGTCTTTTTGCCTAGAGGCTCTAAAAACACTGTCACAAAACAATAGCTTTGAGCTATTTCTTGGCTTTAGAAAGGAGGGGATGAAAATGGAAAATTGCTGGAACATATGCAGCCCAATCCTAGGTATTCATAAATAAGTCCCACAGAATTCAATGGGATTTATTCCCACACAAGCCTTTTCGAATTGCAAATTTATACAAGGCTTTCATGCACAATATAGTAAAAGGGCACAGTCAGCCTTAGGGAAGGAATATTTTATAAAACTTCTATATAATAATGTAAAGCACCCTGGAGTTATTATAAAATAAGTAAGAATTCAGGAATGGAATAATTGCAGCATGTTGCATCAATAATCAACATGTGTCTTTAGTTAATTAATTATTTATATTCAACATGTATAACAGACCCCAATTCTAGAAAAGTTTGGGCAGGCTAGAACAAAGTTCAATTAACATAAGAATGTAGGTATGGCCAATTTAAATATGTTGATTGTACACAGCATGTTCTTTTGGAAAAACTTTAGAAAATAATCAACTTACATACATTTACTCAGAAGAATGCTTGACTGTATTAAATAAAGCTTGTTCTCAGCAAATTGCACTTAAGAATTGATGCCTAATTTTTGTCCTGGTGAAAAAGTTCTTTTGTCGCATCAAATTAAATTAAAACAGGTATGTATTAATTATCAGTAAAAACATAAAAGGTATACATTGTACCTTTAAGTCTGTCTTTTAAATTTATTTATAATTTGTCACCATAAATGGAGGCTCAAACCCATGTGCATTTGACTTTATATAGTAAGATTTTATTTACTAATGGTTTGAGTCACTGAATTTTATTTCTGATTTTATTAAAGGTATTCTTAAAAGGATTATAACATAAAATCCCATTCTGTTTCTGAAATTATGTTGCAAAACCCCCAGAATAAAATAAAATAAGATGATGGATAATTAAATTGATCCAGTAGAATTAGAGTCACTCCCATAAGTCAGAATAAAACAAACAAGAGCATTCCACATAAACATAGAAACATAGAAGAGAGACGGCAGAAAAAGACCTTATGGTCCATCTAGTCTGCCCTTATACTATTTCCTGTATTTTATCTTACAATGGATATATGTTTATCCCAGGCATGTTTAAATTCAGTTACTGTGGATTTACCAACCACGTCTGCTGGAAGTTTGTTCCAAGGATCTACTACTCTTTCAGTAAAATAATATTTTCTCATGTTGCTTTTGATCTTTCCCCCAACTAACTTCAGATTGTGTCCCCTTGTTCTTGTATTCACTTTCCTATTAAAAACACTTCCCTCCTGAACCTTATTTAACCCTTTAACATATTTAAATGTTTCGATCATGTCCCCCCTTTTCCTTCTGTCGTCCAGACTATACAGATTGAGTTCATGAAGTCTTTCCTGATACGTTTTATGCTTAACACCTTCCACCATTCTTGTAGCCCGTCTTTGGACCCGTTCAATTTTGTCAATATCTTTTTGTAGGTGAGATCTCCAGAACTGAACACAGTATTCCAAATGTGGTCTCACCAGCGCTCTATATAAGTGGATCACAATCTCCCTCTTCCTGCTTATTATACCTCTAGCTATGCAGCCAAGCATCCTACTTGCTTTTCCTACTGCCTGACCACACTGCTCACCCATTTTGAGACTGTCAGAAATCACTACCCCTAAATCCTTCTCTTCTGAAGTATTAAATATCTAATATAAATTGAATAGAAGAAGTATTATTGTACAGTTTTCATTCTTTGCAATAGTCTAAGCTAAGGGCTTCTGTAATCACCTATTTATATCCAATATTTATTTAAAGACAATATTTCTTAAAATCATCCATTAAGCAGATAAAATGCAGAAATGAATCAGTGGAATAAAAAAAAAAATCAAGACTACTCAGGCTGAAGAGTGCAAGTGCCAAACTTCGTTGCCTCTTGAAACAAATTATTGGAATATAGCTGCTCTGACTTCAGAATGACCATCATTTGACCCTAAATGTCTGATTACCTACTGTAGTTGTTATGGAAACACATAGGTTCATATTTCCTCTGTATACTTAATCCAATCAGCCACTAACTTAGACAAGCAGCAGAACCCAGCAGTGGTTTTGCAGCACACAATCACACTAAGTGGGGAGTTTATTTACTTATTAATGGGACTTTTATGGGACTCGGGGCGGCTCACAACATATAATAAAGTAATATATAACATTTCGGGTCCAATTAATTAAATATAAAATCTAAAACTAAAAACCATAAAAACCGAATCATTCCCATTCAATCAATTTCTCTCAGCCCACTCATTGGCCAGGGTGCAAGAATCTAATGGCTCCACGCCTGGCAACATAAGTGAGTCTTAAGACTCTTGCGGAAGGCAAGAGGGTAGGGGCAGTATGAGTCTCCAGGGGGAGTTGATTCCAGGGGGCCGGGGACCCCACAGAGAAGGCTCTTCTCCTAGGCCCCACCAACTGACATTGTCTAGCTGACAGGACCTGGAGAAGGCCAACTCTGTGGGACCTAACCGGTCGCTAAGATTCATGCAGCAGGGGGTGGTCCCGTATGTATTCTGGTCCCATGCCATGCCATGCCATGCCATGCCATGTAGGGCTTTATAGGTCATAATAATAATAATAGTAATAATAATAATAATTTATTAGATTTGTATGCCGCCCCTCTCCGAAGACCCGGTGCGACTCACAACAATAATAAAACAATGTTACAGTGGAACAAATCTAATATTAAAAGAGAAAAAGACATATAAAACCCTATCATTTAAAACCAAACAACACATACATACCAAACATAAAGTATAAAAGCCTGGGGAAGGTGTCTCAGTTTCCCCATGCCTGGCGGTATAGGTGGGTCTTGAGTAACTTACGAAAGACAAGGAGGGTGGGGGCAGTTCTAATCTCCAGGGGGAGTTTATTTATTTATTTATTTATTTATTTATTGGATTTGTATGCCGCCCCTCTCCGTCGACTCGGGGCGGCTAACAACAGTGACAAAAACAGAATGTAAAAATCCAATACTAAAACAGCTAAAAACCCTTGTTATAAAACCAATCATACATACAAACATACCATGCATAAATTGTAGAAGCCTACGGGGAAAGATATCTTAGTTCCCCTGTGCCTGATGGCAGAGGTGGGTTTTGAGGAGCTTACGAAAGGCAAGGAGGGTGGGGGCTATTCTAATCTCTGGGGGGAGTTGGTTCCAGAGGGCCGGGGCTGCCACAGAGAAGGCTCTTCCCCTGGGTCCTGCCAACTGACATTGTTTAGTTGACGGGACCCGGAGAAGGCCCACTCTGTGGGACCTAACTGGTCGCTGGGATTCGTGCGGCAGAAGGCGGTCCCTGAGATAATCTGGCCTGGAGCCATGAAGGGCTTTAAAGGTCATAACCAACACTTTGAATTGCATCCAGAAACCAATTGGCCGCCAATGCTGTCCGTGGAGTGTTGAAGAGATATGTACATGTCTAGGTAAGCCCATGACTGCTCGGGCAGCTGCGTTCTGCACAATTTGCAGTTGAGTTGAGCATAGAGGATCCTAACTACTTTCAACACCGCCACCCCGAAAATGCCTAATATCCCATGAGCCCTTCTAGCAGGAAGGTACTATTAAGGCTTTATAAGTAGTATAACAGCCCTTTTCCAGACTAGTAGATAATGTTTGGCTACTGAACATATTCAAACTTTGTGACATGTATTTTGGTGCCTAGTCTTAGGAATGGAATTTATAGCCAAATGGCTTGTTTTTTTTAGCTCTATTTCAAGTTGTTTTACTATGCAAATAAGTAAATGCATACATACACACATAAACATACATCCGCTCCGGGTCCTTGGAGAGGGGTGGCATACAAGTCTAATAAATAATAATAATAATCTCATTTATTTATTTATTTATTTATTTATTTATTCATTCATTCATTCATTCATTCATTCATTTATTCATTCATTCATTTAGTCAAGTACATAGCGGTTGTATACAAAGATGTAACAATGTTTATATACATGATACTAGTAAGAGAGAAACATTAGGACAGGGGATGGTAGGCACGCTGATGCACTTATGCACGCCCCTTAATGACCTCTTAGGAATCGGGTGAGGTCAACAGTGGATCGTCTAAAGTTAAAGTTTTGGGGTAAAGGGTAAAGTCTATGTGGGTATGTATGCATTTATATATTTGCATAGTATTCATATATGGAGGATAGACTGTTACCCAAGCAGCAGATTCCCCCTCTTCACATCTCTGGGGAATCCAGAGCATGATTCCATGGTCTTTTGAAATTGAAGGATGCCAATGCATTTTTATATGGATTAGACCTCTTCTTCATGGCCATCTTGTAACTTCTTTTGGGTCTTTACTGTGAAGAAATGCATATCAGCATAATTTATAATTACTCCAATAAAGGCTGAGCTTTCATCTGCTCTGTTAATATGAGTTGAAAGTGGTCCTCTCCTTACAGGTTTTCTTGAGGGCTGTTTAAGGGCATTAATTTGAATTCATTTATTGTATTTGTTTCTTATAGTTATATAACTGCCCATCTTATCACTCTGACCCTAAGCCATGATGGCTCACAAAGAACAATAAAAACAGTAAAAAGCATAAACACAATTACAAAAGCTCTGATCTCTCCTAAAAGCAACACACTCCAATATACAGTATTGGACAATATATAGTCCTTGTTTAATGAAAATTGAGATCAGCAAGTCCATTGCTAAGCAACATGATTAAGTAAAGCATCATGTGGCCACAACTTATAATGTTACTGTTCACTTCTCCATTGACTGTTGGAAGCTAGCTATGTTCTGGGGTGTGTTGTAAACACTTGCTGGAATCTTGACCATCTGACTGCTGGGATGCTGTGAGTTATAAGTACGTGGAGGGTTCCCCCCCCCATAACTTTGAATGGTTACTAAGACAGGTGGTCGTTAAGTGAGGACTACCTGTATTCACAAACAACTTCACTGCATTCCGGCCTTGTTCTGTTCCAATGCTTGTGGAAAATGATGGGCCTTTGAGCATTTCTGGAACACTTCATGTGCTTTTCTAGTTGGGATCAGCTATTTATGAGAAAGATTGTTATAGGTAGTCCTCAACTTACAACCACAATTGAGCCCAATATTTTTATTGCTAAGAGAGATATTTGTTAAGTGAGTTTTGCTCCATTTTACAACCTTTCTTGCAACAGTTATTAAGTGAACCACTGCAGTTAATTTAGTGACACAGTGGTTAAGTGAATCTGGTTTCTCCATTGACTTTGCTTGTGAGAAAGTGGCAAAAGGTGATGATATGTTCTTGAGACACTACAATCATCATAAATATGAGTCAGTCCATTTGTCTTCTCCATCATCATCATCATCATCTTTTAATGACCCCATAATCTCTTGCAGCTTCATGCTTAAGATAAAACTAGAGCTCACTGTCTCCTGGTTCTTAGCCTAATGGTTTAAACTGTATTAGAGCTGTATGCAACCTAATTTCATTTTAATGTATGCCCATCAGCGTATATTCAAAGTGACAATAAATATTATATTCTATTTCGATTCTTATTCTATTCTATTCAGTTTAACTTTATTCTATTCGGTTTATTTATTTCTCTTTATTCTATCTGTCTGTCTGTATTTCTTTCTATCTATCTATCTATCTATCTATCTATCTATCTATCTATCTATCTATCTATCTATCTATCACCTACCTACCTACCTACCTACCTACCTACCTACCTACCTACCTACCTACCTACCTACCTACCTACCTGCCTGCCTGCCTGCCTGCCTACCTACCTGCCTACCTACCTACCTACTGTATCTATCTATCTTTGTTCTATTCTAATTGTATTCTATTCTATTCGCTTTAACTTTAACCATTGCACCAAAGGCTCCCCCCCCCTCTGCCCCCCTGCATGGAGACAAAAAAAATGTTTTATTTTACAGTCATCCCGATAGTGTGAAAAAGTATGCGCAGCCATAGGCGGTCAATCCCAGGAAAAGGTTATAAAAAAAGATAAGACGTCTATGTAGGATGCGTCTCCCGAAAAGATACTCTTTACTATTATACATCTATGGTGATTTATCTATGGTGATTTCCTTTGGAAAGTAGCGGGGCTAAGCCACCAATAATAGCCTTTCTTTAAAGACGTGATGTCGAACGGAAAGGTATTCTCGCGGGATTTCATCGATTGCTACGAGATGGTGGTACCGGTAGGAAAACGGTGGGAAAGGGTGACTTGGGTAATAAAGCGAGGAGGTCAGGGAGGTTTAAAGTTCTCAAACTTTAAAGACATGTTTGAAAGCAGAAACCTTCGCCCGAGGAAAGATATTTCAGAATATCCGCCTTTTAAAGCGGAGATCGTGACAGCATCAGTTTATTTACATGTATCCTAATGTCTTGTTTTGCTTCTGACCTTTTAAACAAATGTCTTACAGCAGGGGTCTCCAACGTTGGCGACTTTAAGACTTGTGGACTTCAACTCCCAGAATTCCTCAACCAGCAAAGCTGGCTGAGGAATTCTGGGAGTTGAAGTCCACAAGTCTTAAAGTCGACAAGTTTGTAGACCCCTGTATTATAGGTATGTGTGCATGGGATTTGCTGCTTTCTGAGTGGGCTTGGTTCACAAAGCCTGTGTATAAAACCTTGATGAAGTAAGTTTAAAGATTGGAGAACAGTTTCTACCTCGTTCTCAGTGCGCATTTTATATTTTATTTATTTGTTTTGTCAAGTAGTAATGGTAGTATGCAAAGATATAGCAATGTTTATGTACATATATAATACACACATTCAGATAGATTCTTTTCAGAGAGAAAGGATGGGCGACTTGACTCCCAACCTCCCAAAATTTATACCTGAGACTATTGAGACTGAGACATCCTAAAAAGTTTGGATAAGCAGTAGGTAGAAGCAGGTAGTTAGAATGTTTTTGTGTCACTTTGTCACATTGTTGCGGTATTTGGATGATTGCAGGTGGGAGATGGCAGCTCTAAATCAACTCAAACGAGATCCCAGTGTTTATTTATTATTCATTTATTTATTTGTCAGATATGAATAGGATAGTAGTAGTTTGTATAAACATAAGTAAAAAAGTAACAATAAAAGAGGGCAGCAGGACAGGGACAGTAGGCACAGTGGTGCACTTATGCACACCCCTTACAGACCTCTTAGAAACAGGGAGAAGTTGACTGTGGACAGTCTAAGGTTAAAGTTTTGGGGAAGAAACCACAGAGTCCGGTAGTGCATTCCAGGCACTGATCACTCTATTGCTGAAGTCGTATTTTCTACAGTCAAGTTTGGACGGTTTACATTTAGTTTGAATCTATGATGTGCTCGTGTATTGCTGCGGTTGAAGGTGAAGTAGTCATTAACAGGAAGGATATATGATTTTATGAACTACATTTAGATCAGATTAGAGGCCATGAAGTTGTAAATTGTCTAAATCAATTTTTTAAAAAATTGTATAATCGATTGTCTAATCAACTTTTTATAGGTTGCCTTCCTCTGTCTAATGCATTGTTTCTTAACCTTAGTGGCTTTTAAAATGTGTCACTTCAACTCCCAGAATTCTTCTGCCAACACATGCTGCTTGAGGCTGGGAGTTGGAAGTCCACCCATCTTAAAGCTACTGAAGTTAAGCACTGACTAATATGACGGTACTGTAGTATATATAACAACACTATGTCTAAGACAGCAAGAAGAAGCCAAGCGGAAGAAAGCTTTTTGTGACTCTTTAGAAGGATTTGCTCAATACATTAAACCTCTAACAAGTCAATTTTACCTTATTGTGTTGTGCAAGCTACTCATATGTTGAAGTTTATAGCTTAGGTAGGTGTTTGGAAACATCAAAAATTGCATTAGTTAAAAACATGATGAACTGTATGTGTAAATTATGTGCAAGAACAGAAATTTGTTTTAGGAATATGTCTAGTTGAAACAGTATGAATGGGCTATGACCAAATTATGACATTATTGCATGAGTTGCTGGGACTTAGTTTTGAGATTGGTTTAGTTAGTATTGGATGGAGACCACCAGGAAATCACAGGACTGTGGGCAAGATTGGAAAGAAAAAAATCTAGAAGGCAGGAATAACTTCTTAAATACTTCTGCATCGCTAGCAAGTAAAATGAAAGCTGTGTTGCTAAGAATTGAGTTCAGCTTGTGGGTGTCTTTAACTTATTAATTAATGAAGTATTTATAATTGTCTAACTCTTAGTAGCAATGAGATCAAGCTGGTATTATACAGTAATAGTAGTATGATTTTGTCAATAGCACAAAGACATTAGTTGGCTCTAATTTGGACAGATTTTACAATCATGTTTATAAACAATCTTCAGGACATTCAAAGTATCTAAGATTGCTCTCTGTGTGTACAACTCTCTTTCTCATTTAGAGAAATACTTTTAGAGGTGAGTTATATTTTATTACTTTCCTTGAAAGAGAGAGTATAGTAATGCTGGAATCAATGTTTCAATCTTAGATAAGGACATAAGATATCAAAAGTAAAATTGCAACCATTGCATTTTAATTGCTATCTAATCATTATTGCATTTTAAATTCCTCATTTCACACCTGCAATTAAGGCAGGATGCTCCCTTGGTGAGCAACATATTAATTAATTAAACATCATGTATTCTGCTTTATTTGCTAAGCGAATCACCTTGTGCTGTTAAGAGTGACATCACTAACAGCTTCTCCATTTACTTTCCTTGTCAGAAGCCCGACCACTGTACATTGTGACAGTTGTAAGTGTGTGTTGGTTGTGAAGTGCCCAAATCATGATCCCATGTTTGTGGGGACACTCGGATTAGCCATATGTTCAAGGATTGATGATAAAGCTACTTTTTCAGTGGTATCATATGTTTGAACAGTCACTAAACAAAACAGTTGTTAATCGAGGACCACTTTATTTCTAACACAAGAGAAAGTTTGGACTCTTCCACTGATTTTCTGTTCTTTAGCAAGATAATTCTTTGAAAACTGAACAGAATGGGACTTTGAATTCACATTTAGAAATAGAAGAGTTGTGACTGGGGACTGAGGAGGGGGGGGGGGGACCCAGAAAAAAAAAATCCCAATACATCCCTGTAAAATGATGAATTGGACTTCTCTGTTCTAATTCTTCATCCACCTTCTTTGCCAGCGATGAGGTTAAGAGAGTAGTTCTTCATAAAGCACTGAAAACAAATTCCTGTAACTATGGTCTTTGCCGATATTTGGCCCTTCTAATCTGGAAAAAGGTTAAGAGGAACATGGTGGAAATGTATACTATTATGGATGGTATGGAATAACAGGAATTTTATTAAAGATGGTAAAGGTGATGCGGGCAATTTTAAAAAGGGGTTAAATATATTCAAGGATTTTAACAATTGGCTCACCGTTATTAATGCTTATCTCCAATATCGGAGGCAGCAGCCTTTTCACAGCAATTGCTAGGTGTAGTGAGCTTCACCATCTGTTTTTATTGTATAGAGAAAAATAGTGGTAAGTCTTTGATTAGTAATCTGGCACAGTTCTTAATGTATTTACTCCAAAACATGTTCATGGGCATTTCCAGATATAAGAGTGTTATTATGCGACATGCAATCTTGTATTTAATTTTATTCTGTGGCATTTATCCTTTAAGAGTTAGCCTTTATAACAAGTTGAAGATTGATTGATCTATCTGTCTGTCTGTTAGATTTCTAGGCTGCCCTTCTCCTGAGATTCAGGGCGGTTTACAGCATATTAATATAACAATGGAATAAATCAAAATTAAATAATGCAACACTATAAAACATCACTATAAAAACCCTTAACTAAAAACATGTCATACAACTCTGTCATATCTCCAGCAGCCATACAATAATGAAGGCTGGTACAAAGCAATCAAGTTCTATGCCTGCCGGCATAGATGTATTTTTAAGCTCTTCCAGAAGGCCGGGAGAGTGAGAATAATAAGGATTTCTGGGAGGAGTTGATTCAAGAAGGCCGGAGCAACCACAGAGAAGGCCCTTCCCCTAGGTCTCGCCAGCTGACGGGACCTGGAGGAGGCCGACCCTGTGGACCCTAACCAGTCAATTGTGCAGTAAACATGCAAAGAGAAATATGCATTTGTCGAATTGACAATTTTGGCTATTTTGGTGTTTTATTTATTCAAATATATATCTTGCTTGATCCTCAGCATGGATTATGACAAAAGCTTAGTACTTTGTATACGCATTTACATTCCAGTGTTATTTTCAGCAAGGATTTCTTTCCAAGTTTTGTTGCATTGCTCTACTTTTTGTTCAGTTTGAAATGTTATTTTCTTTGCATTTGCTTTTAACAGACCACTGGCATGTTGGAGATAGATATCTTGCTGAACTTTGGAAGTTTTGCGATGCTACTATAATGGCTTTTGAAACAAATAGCGATGGGAAGTGTGTTGCCGCAGTTTCCACTGGGAAAAATCAGGAAGAGAAAATACTTACAACCAAACTCTCCCAGATCAAAACAAATAAAACGACAAAGAAGAATTTAATATTCGATGATGAAGATTTGGAAAAGCCTTATTTCCCAGACCGAAATCTGCCATCACAGAGAGCTGCCTTTGAGCTGCCCAACAACGGAGAAGAGATCCCTTATACCATTAATAGATACCTACGTGATTATCAAAGAGAAGGGGCCCAGTTTTTCCATGGACATTATGTTCGTAAAAGTGGGTGCATACTTGGAGATGACATGGGGCTTGGGAAAACGATCCAGGTATTTCTGCCGACTCCTTTTCCTCTAAAAGACCTGACAATATTTCTCAAATTGAATAAAGCATCCAAACTATTTATTTAGAAAACTAAATTGTGTAGATCTTCACAGTGCAATCCTAAGGGAGATGAAGATATATGAAATGAAGCCGTTGAATATGAGTAGGGTTTTCTTTTCGTTTCTGAGCTTTTGCTATCTTGTGTAGTATATTGCTTCTCGCATTATTTGTGACGGGCGATGAATTAAAAACAGCAGTGACAAGTTGGCATAGAATTTAGGAGAAGCCTTTAAAAGAATTGTAAAGTTTTTTTTCTCCTTTTCAAAACATACCATACTGTTTAAATCAAGTAATTGTAATCTTATTTTAAAATTTTCTCAGGGACTTAATAGGAACATTAACAGAGGGGGGGAAAAGTACTTATATTAGTTTGGTTCTGGATGTTTGCATAGTTTCTAAGTGGCAGTTTTGATGACTGATTTATAAAAAGCTAAGCATCAATATTTTAATAAATCAAAACTTTACTGTTTTCACACGGATCATTATTTTGAATCTTTGACTATTTTGGCTTTTTAAAAAATCTTATGGAATTGGTTAAAGTTTGATAATGAGAAAGTTGGAAGTATCTTTTAATTGCCTTTTCCACCCTATTTAAGATACCAAATAAACTTGGAAATCAAACAGTTGATGAAACTGGAATTTTCTAACCATAAGCTAGAAATGTATATACTATAAAATATAAATTCCATATATTTCTTAAAAATCAAGATTAGTTGCTTCGTGCCCTTTTATTCTGTCTGTTGGAAATATGATTGCATTATTTCGGGATATCATTCTTCAGAATATATAGCACAACATCGGTATCTGAAGAAAATAGCTATAATTTATTGTCACATAGGGAAAAACTACTATATTATCTCTCAGAAAGGTAACTCATTATGTCTGAGAGAGAACAGTGTTCTATGTGAAATTTAGAGGTTAAATTGCATATTGATTTCAATTTACAATTTCATTATATAATTTACCACTCAGTTTGCTTTGAACTTTCTATAAATAGTTTCTTGCATGATTTTGTAGAAAGCTGTATTTATAATGAGAAAATAGAATACCTTTGACAAATAAGTTTGTTCAAAATAATTTGAACTTGGTTATAAGTTGAAATAAAATGTACATATATTGGCAGGGGGAGTTTCTTTTTAAACATTTTAAAAAGTGTTCACCTGATTGGAAGTTAAAAGTCTGGTTTAAGGCAGTTTTACTCAATTATGAATAATAATGGTTTTTAATTATACAAGAAACTGAAACCAGTGTGCGCTAGAATTTTATGAAAAAGTTCACACAAGACGTTTGGACAAAGAGAAAAGAAATGTTTATTCTCTCTGGGTATACCAAAAACGGTTTGCAAAGCGGGTACTCTTCATAAGGGAAGAGACACGTGTACAGAAGCTAAAGAGCAGGTTATATAGGTTTTACAAATCACAAAGGTACATAGAATTCCTCAACTTATCATAGGGGTACACAGAATTCCTTGCCCAAATATGGTCCACATCCTGCCTCCCTCTCCCGGAGATGAATAGCACCTTATATGGTTTATTGGGTAAACAGCAAACATTTATCTTGTTAATCAGCAAACATTTATCTTGTTAAAAACAGATTCCAAAATGACAGTCACAAGATAAGGAAATCCTAATCTTGTTAAAGACAGAAACTACAGACAGCAAATACTGATATTCTTAAAATAAAACTTAAATTATTTTATACACAATGGATTTTTCCTTCACCAGCATACATATGTGTAGTTAAATGAACATACCAGTAAACAGAGTTCTCTACTAATATTGATTTTCTTTACATTTTTTGATTACCAATGTTAACAACATTGTTTTGCTGTTTATTCCGGATCTTAAATTTGATTGATGCAAAATATCCTTTTGCTATTATGCTCGTTATCAAATTCCCTCTAGTTTGCATTCTTTATATTTGTGGATTTAAACATAGTTACATATTCTTCCATTGCCTGTTTGTCTTCTGTTCTTTGAACATTTTTTCTGTGCTTTCCCCAGGTTATTTCATTTCTGGCTGCAGTGCTAAAGAAAAAGGGAACACGTGCAGATATTGAAAATAACAGGCCTGATTTTTTGCTACGAACGATGAGAAAAGAAATGGCATCTGTTCCAAAGAAAGTATGCTTTTCATTTACATACTTTTATATTTGTCTTCAAAATGTAGTATAATTAATCTTTAACTGGAAAATAAATGACAGTGTTTGCTGAGTAAAATAAAAGATGATTTGCAGAGAGGAATCTCTAGACTTCTACAATTTAGTTGTAGATGCAGAAATTTGAGTTGTCTTTTATCTTGAAATAGAAATAGCTTGGTAGGAATTATTAGTTTTGCTGTTTGGAATGTAGTGTATGTTACTAGAAAGACTTGAAGAGCGTCTAATGGAATTCACCAGTAGTGTTGAATAGATGTTTTGCTCTGTGCTTTCACTTCAGATGGACAGTTACCAGCTATGTCACTTTCAGGTTCTTGCTTTCTATTTGTAACCTTGCTCATTTCTAAGCTGAGTGGGTACTGATTAAAGACTGCATTTAATACTGTACTTTCTTCTTTGAAAGTTTTTTTTCCAGTAAAAAAAGACATACTAAGAAATAAAAATGTCAGGCAGGAAAGACCATGTGGTCCACACATGAGAAGATTCATCTAAACTGATTGATTGCTAAAAAGCTTATGCATGGGAATCTTCTCAACAAATATTCAATACCTGCTGAATAAGGACCAACTTAATTAAAGGGAGGTTGGACTGAGTCTGCTTATGGCTATGTAAGGATTTTAGGCTGATACCTCTTTTAATTTCACTCCCAGGTTCTTCCACTCCTTCCCCTATAAAAAAAATTAATCATTGATACAAACAAGCAAACACATTATATATCTGCATAAGCAAACATAAGGCATAACTAATTGATTGACTCCCAGCGACTGGGCAGTTGAAATAAAAATAGTAAACATCTACATCATGGGCGGTTTGCTTACTTTTTCTTACTAGTGCGCTACATGTGCACGGCAATGTTTCACACACTTGAGCATAACCAGCGCGATTTTGCTTCCGTGCATATACAGAAGGACGATTTTCCTTCTGCACATGCTCACAGAGTCGAAAATCACAGGAATTATTTAAAAAAAGATGGCACCATGCATGGACTGGCCAAGACAGACCGGGGATGTCACACCAGAATTGCGCAATTGTCTAGCCGCTACTGAAATGGTGCACTGGACCGCACCAGTAGGAACCCACCACTGAATCTACATTCAGTATTTACATTCAGATTGCATTAATAAATTTAATGTATTGGGAAAAGTTTTGCTAATATATCTAATACAGTGGTACTTCTACTTAAAAACTTAATTCTTTCCATGACCAGGTCCTTAAGTAGAAAAGTTCTTAAGTAGAAGCAATTTTTCCCATAGGACTCAATGTAAAAGCAAATAATGCATGCAAACCAATTAGGACAGAAATAAAAGCTTGGGATTTGGGTGGGAGGAGGAGGAGGAAGAAGAGAAGGAGGACAGTCGCTGCCGAAGGAAGAAGGTGAGGTGACGGGAATAAAAAAAATCCAAAACTTTAAGGCTTAAAAAAAGAGAAAAAGAGGGACTCTGAGCCGGGTTGATCTGGCCGGGGCGAAGCGCCCCCTTTTATCCTTTTCGTGCCCATATGCTCCTATTCCTAACAGAACTAAAATTACTATCAAATAGGTCACAGGGTCACATGTGAACCCTAGACGCTTTGGAGACAGTCTCCAAATTCTTTCCCACATTGTTACTAAAATATTATTTTAAATAGGACAACATAGAAGTAACAGTTACGCAGATGCCTGACGTTTTTATTTCTTAGTATGTCTTTTTTTACTGGAAAAAAAACTTTCAAAGAAGAAAGTACAGTATTAAATGCAGTCTTTAATCAGTACCCACTCAGCTTAGAAATGAGCAAGGTTACAAATAGAAAGCAAGAACCTGAAAGTGACATAGCTGGTAACTGTCCATCTGAAGTGAAAGCACAGAGCAAAACATCTATTCAACACTACTGGTGAATTCCATTAGACGCTCTTCAAGTCTTTCTAGTAACAGCGCGAGGGAGTCACCACAGCGAAGTGGTTTATTCCCTCTCCAAGCACCCAGAGAAAGGAAAATGCTCCGTTCGTTCTGGGCTGCCAAAGCCTCCTTAAGCGCCACTGAAAGGCTCCTCTGGCAGCCCAGAAAAGCCCGAGATGGCCGGGAAACTGGCCGGGTCTTCATGCCACTCTCAAATTTCCTGAGAAATTTTTCCAGGCTCGGGTTCTTAAGTAGAAAATGGTTCTTAAGTAGAGGCAAAAAAATCTTGAACACTCGGTTCTTATGTAGAAAAGTTCTGAAATAGAGGCGTTCTTAAGTAGAAGTACCACTGTAAATGTTTCGTTGTTTTCTTTTATATGTTGTATGCCGCCCCGACTTCTCAGAGAGGGGCGGCATATAAATCCAATCCAATCCAATCCAATCCAATACAATCCAATCCAATACAATACAATACAATACAATAAATGGCAACCAAATCTGAATACATTTAATGTGCATTATACATTTGTATTTATTTGTACTAATTTGTACAGTTTGGGGAAAGATCTGGAGGCTGTTCCCAGGTCTTCCAGGGATCATTTGTGACTCTGGGCTCTACATATTGTACCTCACTATCTGTTAAATCTTCTGTTGGGGATTAATCTCTTCACTCATTCCACTTCATTGTGAAAGCTGGTTGAATGGTTTTCATTTCTGTTTCCCCCCCCCCTCTTCCCTCCCCCCTTTTCTCACCCTGTACATGGTTCTTCATTGTTTTTAATTTATGGAGTGTGTGTGTTAGGGTACTATACATTTTTTGAACATTTCAAGATGCTTTTGTCTGAGAGTCAGAAGAAAAAACAATAGCAATAAAATGTCTTATGTTCCATAGAAATATTATGACAAAATGTTAGGTGCCAAACAGGGGCATTGTGTTTGAGACATTAGAGCAGATATTCTTAGACACTGATGTAACAAGGATTTATAATAATTTCAATATAGATACTGTTATGGTAACAAGGGCTGGCTTGAAACTTACATCTTTGTGAATTGTGAGAAAAATCCCAGTTGGTATTTATGTCTGATTTGCTGTCCAAAATATTTTTAAAAAATTATTTTTATTGGTAGATCTTCCCTGCATGATCCTACAAGTTCCTCTCCTTAACATAGCGTAAGATACTGTAAGAACTTATATTTGATTCTGTTTCTTTTAGATTAAATTAAGTTAATTAAGTTTTATTACTAGTTCAACATCTGCGTAACTGTTACTTCTATGTTGTCCTATTTAAAATAATATTTTAGTAACAATGTGGGAAAGAATTTGGAGACTGTCTCCAAAGCGTCTAGGGTTCACATGTGACCCTGTGACCTATTTGATAGTAATTTTAGTTCTGTTAGGAATAGGAGCTAAAAGAATAATTCCAGCTTATGTCTGATCAGAAATGTGTGCGGATAAGACGGAGTGGCTGTGGGTTCTGCCTCCCAAGGACAATCCCATCTGTCTGTCCATCACCCTGGGGGGGGGAATCATTGCCCCCCTCAGAGAGGGTCTGCAACTTGGGCGTCCTCCTCGATCCACAGCTCACATTAGAAAACCATCTCTCAGCTGTGGCGAGGATAGATAGATAGAAGGTAGGTAGGTAGGTAGGTAGATAGATAGATAGATAGATAGATAGAAGATAGGTAGATAGATAGATAGATAGATAGATAGATAGATAGATAGATAGATAGATAGATAGAAAAAAGATAGGTTTGCCCAGGTCCGCCTGGTGCACCAGTTGCGGCCCTATCTGGACCGGGACTCATTGCTCACAGTCACTCATGCCCTCATCACCTCGAGGTTCGACTACTGTAATGCTCTCTACATGGGGGCTACCTCTGAAAAGTGTTCGGAAACTTCAGATCATGCAGAATGCAGCTGCGAGAGCAGTCACGGGCTTACCTAGGTATGCCCATGTTTCACCATCACTCCGCAGTCTGCATTGGCTGCCGATCAATTTCCGGTCACAATTCAAAGTGTTGGTTATGACCTTTAAAGCCCTTCATGGCATCGGACCAGAATACCTCCGAGACCACCTCCTGCCGCACGAATCCCAGCAACCGATTAGGTCCCACAGAGTGGGCCTTCTCTGGGTCCCGTCAACTAAACAGTGTCGGTTGGCGGGCCCCAGGGGAAGAGCCTTCTCTGTGGCGGCACCGGCTCTCTGGAACCAACTCCCCCCGGAGATTAGAACTGCCCCTACTCTACCTGCCTTCCGTAAACTCCTTAAAACCCACCTTTGCCGTCAGGCATGGGGGAACTAAGACATCTCCCCCTGGGCATGTTTAAATTGTGTATGGTATGCTTGTGAGTGTGTATGTACTGTATGGGGTTTCTTTTTAAATCTTAAATGTTTTAAATGTATTCAGATTATTTATGATTTGTTTTTCTCTGCTGTGAGCCGCCCCGAGTCCTCGGAGAGGGGCGGCATACAAATCTAAATAATAAATAAATAAATAATAAATAAAATAAATAAATGTCTGCAATATGTTATAATTATGAAAGCTGGGTTCTGTTGATAGGATCATTACTTGCCAATGATGCAATGCAGGGCCAGTAGTAATTCAGGAAATCATTTGTTTTTAATGTTGCTCTACGAAATATAGGGGAAAGAATTGTACATTTTTTGGATTTAGCTCATGCAGATAGTGGAATGTAACTTGATTATTCTGTGTTATTCAGGATTGCCATGAAACATACCCTGGACTCCATTTTCAAAAATATTCTTATATCTACATCTTAATAAAATATGCTATTTTTTCTGAATTTTTCTCCCGCCTTCCTTTTTACAACAATTGAAAACACTCAAAAAACTAAAATTATAACCAAAAATATGACAAAGGAGCAAGAAAATAATTTGGAAGAAATTTTGGAAATTAAAATAGTTAAAATAGTCAAATACTTGGGGATTTTACTCACAAAAAAATGTAGCACCATTAAAGAAAATAATTATGAAAGATTATTAAAGACAACGGAGAAACAATTAAAAGACTGGGATAAGCTGCAAATTTCACTACTAGGCAGAATAGCGACAATCAAAATGTCAATACTGCCGAAATTCTTGTACCTCTTCCAAACAATCCCAACAAAACTAAATAATCATTTCTTCAATAGATTGAATAAAATTACTTCCAAATTCATATGGAACAACAAAAGGCCCAGGATAAGATTAAAATGGTTACAAGATAGAATCAAACAAGGAGGTTTGGGATTACCAGACTTTAAGATATATCATTTAGCATCTAATTTACTATGGATCAAAGACTGGATAGAGCTTAAAGCAGAGAGATTACTGGCACTAGAAGGCCATGACATGCTCTCTGGTTGGCACAATATGTTATGGAACCAGCACCAAAAGATTCCGACTTATTTAAAAAACCACATGATCAGAGATGTCTTAATAACAACATGGCTCAAATTAAAAAAAGATCATTATATAAAAATACCTAGATGGTATTCCAGTCTGGAAGCCCTTACCCACCCGAACATTACAGAACATTACAGAATTAAAAAACATGATAACCTACAACCACTTACTAAATACAGAAGGAAATATAAAAACAAAGGAAGAGTTAGCAGAACAGAACATAATTTTGGACTGGTGGCCATACAGGCTAATATTTTCAAAATGGCAAAAAGACACTAAAAACGAAGGAATACTGGCACAGGACACACCCTTGATAAACTAATATTAGGAAGGGAAAAAAAATGTATTACAAGAATATACAGCTACTTAATAAATTATGAAATGGAAACTGAAATATCAAAAGACCCAATGACCAGCTGGGCAAAGAACTTTGGCTACAATATTCATATAGACCAATGGGAGACAATCTGGAATAAGAACTACAAAATCACTAAATCAGTATCATACAAAGAAAACATCATAAAAATGTTTTATAGGTGGCACATGTCGCCATCAAGACTAGCACAGATTTTTCCCAAAACCAGACCAAACTGTTGGAGATGTTCAAATCCCTCTGGAACCTTCTTCCATATCTGGTGGAGCTGTCCAAAAATAAAAAAATTATGGAGCAAAATAAGGTCCTGGAGATTCGAAATTACAGACATTAATCTCTCATTCAAACAAGAGACCTTTTTATTAGGAATAATAGACACAAAAATAAAGAAAACAGATTACTATATAATCCAACACATTATAACAGCAAGCAGAATATCAATAGCTCAAAACTGGAAAAGGGAAGAGGTACCATCAGATAGAGAAATGATTAAAAAAATATTCGATTGCGCCGAGTATGACTCCTTAACACAAAAACTGAAAGACAACAAGGAAACAAAAAATATAACCACATGGGACAAGTTCTATAACTGGATCAATGAAAGGGAGAGAGCTAAAGAAGGGAAGGGAAACAAAATACAATAAAACAAATTATAAAAAGATCAAGAACGGGGGAGAGAAGGAGAAGAACAAAATATGACGATTTATTTGCTTGCTCGCTGACACCCTTTTTCCTTTTTTTTTTCCTTTTCTTTCTTTTTTTTTTCTTTTTCTTCTTTTTAGGATAGAAATGAATTAGAACTATAACAATCATAATACTAAACACATTATTTAGAAAAGGAAGCTTTAGACCAACGATTAAGCAAACTTTAAGAAATATGATTCCGCTGACTGAATAGAATAGAATAGAATAGAATAGAATTTTTATTGGCCAAGTGTGATTGGACACACAAGGAATTTGTCTTGGTGCATATGCTCTCAACGTACATAAAATAAAATATACATTTGTCAAGAATCATGTGATACAACACTTAATGATTGTCATAGGGGTCAAATAAGCAATGAAGAAGCAATATTAATAAAAATCTTTGGATATACGCAACAAGTTACAGACTGGCAGCGGGGTGGGGGGGGGAAGGGGTTGTCTTATGTTCAATGTTATTGTTAAATGTGGTTCGTTCGACCCTATTGGAAACAATGATCAGATGCTTATGATATGAACACCTTGTCTTGTCAACACTGTTTTGTATTGTTTCTTTGTATATATTTGTATATAACCAATAAACATCATTTTTTTAAAAAAAAAAGAAAACCAAAAAAAAAAAGAAAAAAAAGAAAAGAAAACTTATTTCATTTGAAAATTGTAACAGTTTTGCACTCTGGTTACTTTTTTCCTTTATTCATCAGCGCACTATTGTATGTTTCTTGTGCTTCAGATTTTCTTGATTGTGGCCCCACTTTCTGTGCTCTATAATTGGAAAGAAGAATTAGATGTTTGGGGCTACTTCAAGGTTATAATTCTGCATGGCAACAGAAAAGAGCACGAGTTAAATCGAATCAAGCTGGGGAAATGTGAAATTGTGCTAACAACCTATGAAGCACTTCGCCTTTGTTTGAATGAGCTTAACAGGTACATTCTGTAATGACTGCTACTGAATATGAAGCTTTAAAAAATATATAAGTTGGTGTTATCAATCCTTCAAATAGCTAGAGATAAAGGAAAAGGTAAGAAAGAAATACAGGGGATGGACAAAAAAATGGAAACACCTTGCAGCTCTTCCGTGGAATCCAGATTTGTGAAGCTCCCTTCGAACAGTTTTGGTGGAAACTGGGTTCTGTAAATGTCTATTGAGCTCTGCAGTGATTTTAGGAGCTGTGGTCTTGCAATCCCCTCTAACAATTCGCTTTATAGTCGGATGGTCTCGCTCAGACAACTTCGACTTTCGACCAGATCTGTGCTTGGATGAGGGCATTTTCCCTTCTCTTTCAAAAGCAGTCATAACTTTTGAGACATTACCTCTTGAAATGCCAAACATTCAGGCACTTTCTGTTACACTAGCGCCTGCCATTCGAGCACCAACAATTTGGCCTCTTTGAAAGTGTGAGAGGTCTGCTATTTCTAGAAGGTTATAACCAATTTCCTTAAATTTCTGTAAAAAAAAAAGGTAGTTTAAAAAAACATCAAATAACAGAATTTTTTAAAAAAACATTAAAATATGTCAAGTTTTGATTGATTTGAACATGTTCAAACATTATGATGCCAAAAAGTCAAGTGTTTCCATTTTTTTGTCCACCCCCTGTATAATCCTGGGTACACAATGCCTTTGTTCGAATCGGGTGAAATACAATTTTTTTTCTCTACCAGTTCTGTGGGCATGGCTTGGTGGGCATAGCAGGGGAAGGATATTGCAAAATCTCCATTCCCACCCCACTCCTGGGAGAAGGATATTGCAAAATCTCCATTCCCACCCCCCTCCAGTGGTAGGATATTGCAAAATCTCCCTTCCTACCCCACTCTAGGGCCAGCCAGAGGTGGTATTTACCGGTTCTCTGAACTACTCAAAATTTCCACTACCGGTTCTCCAATTTCACCCGGGTTGAAGTCTATGTGATATAAACACATGCAAACAAATGAAAATGAGTCTCAGACACCTTCAGATTCTGCAATCTCGCACATGGGGGTTTGGCTATTCACCAAATGCTGCCAGTGAAAAATGCCCTTTACTGAGTCAAGAGTTTGCTTTCAGTGACCTATGGTTGTCTGCATTTTCATTTTAGCAATCTGGGCATCCTTCCAAACAAAGTCCTATTTTCCTTCTTAAAAATTGCTTTTATGGGCCTTTAAGCCTTAATTATTAACAAAGATATGAGCATTGCCTTAAGCTTTTAAATGTTCAGTGCTCTTTAAAATAGAGAAGTGAAATATGTATATGAGAGCCGCTATGGTGTAGTGATTAAGGTGCTATATTTGCAGCAGAGTGATCCATTTTGTAATCTTTCTTTAGACAGACAAACTGGATGATTGACATTAAGCCAGTCAATCAGCTATAGATTAGAAAAGTGAAAACATATTTCTCACCCTACAATGTAGTTCTGTGAATTAGATCAGTGTTTCCCAACCTTGGCCATTTGAAGATATCTGGACTTCAACTCCCAGAATTCCCCAGCCAGCGAATGCTGGCTGGGGGATTATGGGAGTTGAAGTCCAAATATCTTCAAGTGGCCAAGGTTGGGAGACACTGTATTAGATTATGATCCCTAACCTTCATTAAACAGGCTGCCATCCTGCAGTGTATTGATTCAAGCTATTAATATACAATATATGGCGGAATAGGATGAGATCAGTATGAAAAAAATGAGCACTGGCTCATTATGAAAACTGAATTGAAGGAGAGACTTTAGAAAAACTTATTTTCCAATTCCTTATTTTTCATAGCTTACAGTGGTCAGCTGTCATTGCAGATGAAGTACATAGAATCAAGAATCCAAAATCTCAGATTTCTCAGGCGATGAAAGCTCTAACATGTAAAGTTCGGTTGGGACTTACTGGGACAATTTTACAGAACAACATGAAAGAGCTTTGGTGTGTTATGGACTGGTAAGTGAAATAAAATGTAACATTACAAGCAGAGATGGGGTGTTTATCATTCTTTCTCCCCCTTGTTTATCTCTCTGCGCAACAAAGTTCTCATGTATTACGCGTGGCTGGCACTCACATGTCTTACAGATGTCTTTTGCAGAGAATTTTGGCAACCCAAAATTTAGTTGTCTGTGCCAAGAATTGATAGAATGCATATTTCCCATTGTGTGAGTGTTTGTCATGGAACAAGCATGATAAATGTGCATTTATTACTGTGTAATGTGTGAGATGACTCCTTCAGTGCCTGATGACATTAGTTGTAGGCATTTATACTCTGCTTAAAAATACAAGGAAAGAGCAGTTTAGAAACCTAAATGTATGCCGCCTTCTTTCTGTTAGGGTGTACAGCATGTGATGCAGAAAATGTTCTTCAGGGGATGTATAGCACATATAGTACACCTGTTGGAATTTTGTGAAAAGGTTTATTCATTTATTTAGAAAATGTATGCTGCCGCCTACTGGCACATAGCAACTCAGGACAGCTTACAGGACATAAAAACACAATATAAAAGAAATAAAAATAATTAAACAAAAAACAAAAAAACCCCAGCCCTCCTCACTCTCGTGACAATACACATTCATACCAGCCATTTAGTGGATGTATCCCGCTCTAGGCTCCCCAGGCCCACTGGCAGAACCATGTATTCAGGGCCTTAGTTTAATTTTGGAGGGATGATGTTCCAGAGGGAGGGAGCCGCCACGGAGAAGGCCCTTCATAGGGTTTCCACCAAATCTCTTTAGGGAATGGAACCTGCAACATTCCTTGACTCTCTGTTCTAGTGGATCAGGTAAAGTGGGGAAGCAAGAAATGTTGTGCGTTCTGTCCCCTAAGGAGATACATCTGGTGCAACCCTGAAAAAGGTGTTATTTTTTTTCCTGGGCTTGTACAGTAACCTGCTATCCCAGGTTTGAGTACCAACATAGCTTTGTTAGCATGGCACATATGTTTCTTAAGACACATATGTGAGCCCATGTCTACTTGAGTGCATCTCTTTTATAGTGCTTTCAGCATTGGAAGCTAGTGAAGTTATAGTTTTAATAGTAATGTGATACAAGTTTCATGTGCTAGCTTATACTGTATTCCCATTTTTTCTAATACTGGAACTTTTTTCCCTGCAATAACCATGTAAGAATACATTAAAATTATTCTGATTTCATTTACGAGTATAGCAAAAATAATACATACGCTCACAACCATTTTTAAACTTTATGATTTCATAGTACAACTGTCATTGATAGTAGTAGTATTGTCAGCCTTAACAAACGTCTCCACATTACGTTTCCATAAACTGGAAAATAGGTTTGATTCTCAAGATATTATAACTTAGGTGTAATGAAATTAAATGAGAGTTCTAAAAATGAATGTATTTGGCAATATTATACAAGATTACAGTGCAATTTAATATGGATTTGCACAGGGATAGATCTGATTTAATTCATTTGGATTTTTTCCTAGGTAAGTAAGGATCCTAACCTAATATGTACAGGTACTTCTCGACTTTTGACTGTAATGGAGCATGCCCATTAAGGTTGCATGTCATGATGGCCATTCAGCGAAACGTCTTGCTTAAGAAGCTTCTATCCCTACTCTCCCCAGTGCAATCGTTCAACAATTGGGTGGGTTGTTAAGTGAACCCAGGTGCCCTGGGTAGAGAAGGGTCTCAGTGACCTAGCATAGACCCAGGCCCTCCTGCCTGGGGCTGCTAAGGCCTCCCGCATCCCTGAGGCACCTAGTGCTCTACTCCCTCTCCTAAGACTTTCCATATCTTCTCCTGCTCTAAAGCAACCCAGTCAGACAGGCAAGCAACCCTAAAACCAGTCAGTAGACATGATTGGCCACTTACAGCATGCAGGCTGAGACCTTCTTTCCACCCAGTCACCCAAGGGACTTGCAGGACTCATCCTGCTCCTCGTGTAACTCCAAAGCCCAGCAGCACCCAACTTAACGTTTTGTTTTTTTGAAGAGTAGGAAAAGCAAGTAAGATGCTTGGCTGCATAGCTAGAGGTATAACAAGCAGGAAGGAGGGAGATTGTGATCCCCTTATATAGAGCGCTGGTGAGACCACATTTGGAATACTGTGTTCAGTTCTGGAGATCTCACCTACAAAAAGATATTGACAAAATTGAACGGGTCCAAAGACGGGCTACAAGAATGGTGGAAGGTCTTAAGCATAAAACTTAACGTATCAGGAAAGACTTAATGAACTCAATCTGTATAGTCTGGAGGACAGAAGGAAAAGGGGGGACATGATCGAAATATTTAAATATGTTAAAGGGTTAAATAAGGTTCAGGAGGGAAGTGTTTTTAATAGGAAAGTGAACACAAGAAAAAGGGGGCACAATCTGAGGTTAGCTGGGGGAAAGATTAGAAGTAACGTGCGAAAATATTATTTTACTGAAAGAGTAGTAGATCTTTGGAACAAACTTCCAGCAGACGTGGTAGATAAATCCACAGTAACTGAATTTAAACATGCCTGGGATAAACATATATCCATTGTAAGATAAAATACAGGAAATAGTATAAGAGCAGACTAGATGGACCATGAGGTCTTTTTCTGCCGTCAGTCTTCTATATTTCTTCTATGTTTCTAAGAGGAACCCAGCACTCTTTTGCAAAACCAATGCGATCCAAAGCTCAACTTTTCTATAGAGACTGGCTATCTTGTAATAACCATGTGCTATTCCTCTAGCAAATAGTACTTCTCATGAAGCTGCAGGGGACTCTGTTTTTTTAAGGTAACTCTGTGGAGCCTTGGGAGCAGAACGGGGCGGGGGGAGACCTGGCTGGAGAGAGGGAAAGAGATAGGTGGGGAGGCACCGCTGCATCCCTGCGATCAATCGTAAAGGTGAACAACAGGAGCACTGCAGCATCCGCAACTTTTGAAACCAATTAAAGGAAAATATTGTTTTTGCCACACTAAAGATGGCTTTCCACATATTTATCATATGGCACATTCTCATCACCTTTTGATTAAAAGAGATAATTATATAAAACATGAAATAGAAAATGTTATAAACTTATATTTAGATCAATGATGGCGAAGCTTTTTCCCCTCGGGTGCCGAAAGCATGTGCACACACGCTATCGCAGACACACGAGTGCCCACACTCATAATTCAATGCCTGTGGAGCACAAAAATGGCCTCCTCCCCAGCAAGGCCCTCTGGAGGCCAGAAAAGGCCCATTTCCTGACTTCCGGTGGGCCCAGTAGACTTCCCTGGAACCTGTGGAGCGCAAAAATGGCCTCCCCGCCCACCCCAAAGCCCTCTGGAGGCCAGAAATAGCCCATTTCCTGACTTCTGGTGGGCCCAGTAGACTTCCCTGGAACCTGTGGAGCACAAAAATGGCCTTCCCGCCTGCCCCAAGGCCCTCTGGAGGACAGAAATAGCCCATTTCCTGACTTCCGGTGGGCCTAGTAGACTTCCCTGGAGCCTGGGGAGGGTAAAAACACGGCACCCAGAGGCCCTCCAGAAGCCAAAAATGCCCTCCCACAACCTCCATGTTAACCGAAAATCAGCTGGCCAGCTTGCACATGCATGTTGGAGCTAACCTAGGGCACTGGCTTGCTCACCGTCAGATATGGCTCTGCGTGCCGCCTGTGGCACTCGTGCCATAGGTTCGTCATCACTGATCTAGATTATAGTTATAATTTTTTGCTTCATTTGTCGCAGCCAGGAAATCAACCAAGTGTCCATTATAGACTCTTAATTGGTACTCTTTCACTATATGTTGGATAGTTTGTTTTTCGGCTCCACAGTCACAATGCCACGAGTCTACGGAGAGGGGTGGCATACAAATCCAATAAATAAATAAAATAAATAAATAAATTCGGTGGTGGTGTTTTACTTCACTTATTATAGAGGCTTTTCACAAAATATAAATGATAAAATGAGAATAAAGCCCAAAATTGGTCCAACAAATAGTTAAAACTTGGTAAGTCTTACAACTGGTGTCCGAAAGTCGATAACAACTGTAGAACTTTGACTCTAGAAGCCTGCTAAAATTAATATCCTATATAAGTGCTTGATACACAAAAAAACCAACAGTTTTCTCTTTCTCTTAGGGCTGTACCTGGGCTGTTGGGTAGCGAAGCACGTTTCAAGACAGAGTTTTCTGAGCCTGTAGAACTGGGCCAGCGGCACACTGCAACTAAAAGAGAGCTAGCCACAGGTCGAAAGGCAATGACAAGGCTAGCTCAAAAACTATCGGGCTATTTCTTAAGGCGTACAAAGGCTCTCATCAGTGACCAGTTGCCCAAGAAAGAAGACAGAGTGAGCTCCATTTATTATCTTGATTTATTCCTATTACTGTGGATTTTGTACAGTTTATATAGGCAGTATGTTAAGGTATCCTACATATGAAACTGCCCATATGGTAGTGGCATGCACATTTAGAGATGGGGAACTAGAAAACGACTTGATTGTTTCCTTGATATTCACTGACCCCTCACATCCTAGACATAAACTGTTTCAACTCCTACCCTCAAAATGTCGCTACAGAGCACTGCACACCAAGACAATTAGACACAAGAACAGTTTTTACCTGAATGCCATCACTCTGCTAAACAAATAATTCCCTCAATACTGTCAAACTATTTACTAAGTCTACACTACTATTACTACTAGTTTTTTCTCATCATTCCTATCACCCATTTCCTCCCACTTATGACTGTAACTTGTTGCTTGTATCCTTAAGATTTTTATTAATATTGATTGCTTCCTCATCGCTTTTTGACCCCTATGACAATCATTAAGTGTTGTACCTCATGATTATCGACAATGTATCTTTTTTTAATGTACAACTCCTACCCTCAAAATGTCGCTACAGAGCACTGCACACCAAGACAATTAGACACAAGAACAGTTTTTACCTGAATGCCATCACTCTGCTAAACAAATAAGGTGCAGAACTAAATGATAGTCATAGTGATCAAATCATACTAGGAAACAATATAAATTGTAAGGATACAAGCAACAAGTTACAGTCATACAGTCATAAGTGGGAGGAGTTGGGCGATAGGAATGATAGAAACATAGAAGTCTGACGGCAGAAAAAGACCTCATGGTCCATCTAGTCTGCCCTTATACTATTTTCTGTATTTTATCTTAGGATGGATATATGTTTATCCCAGGCATGTTTAAATTCAGTTACTGTGGATTTATCTACCATGTCTGCTGGAAGTTTGTTTTCCTGGACCTTATTTAACCCTTTAATATATTTAAATGTTTCGATCATGTCCCCCCTTTTCCTTCTGTCCTCCAGACTATACAGATTGAGTTCATTAAGTCTTTCCTGATACGTTTTATGCTTAAGTCCTTCCACCATTCTTGTAGCCTGTCTTTGGACCTGTTCAATTTTGTCAATATCTTTTTGTAGTGAGGTCTCCAGAATTGAACACAGTAAGATTAATAGTAATAATGCAGACAGTGAATAGTTTGACAGTACAGTATTTAGTAGACAGTAGTTTGAGGGAATTATTTGTTTAGCAGAATGATGGCATTCGTGAAAATGTTCTTGTGTCTAGTTGTTCTGATGCGCAATGCTCTATAGTGCAATTTATGTTCAGGATGTGAGGCATTTGTAAATATTTTCACAGCCCTCTTTTTGATTTGTGAATAATTGTAACATAATTGACTTCAAGAAAAAATAAGTTATCCTTCCTCTCAAAGGCTATGAGCAACCTAGCCATCCTCTATGCCATTTTTTCCTAACATTTGGAGGAAGGGACTTTTCACTTTCAGAGAACTCAGGAGGTTACTGTGTGGGACTTTATTATGTTTTCCTAAGCTCTTCATGTGCACCAAGTGAATGTAAAATAAAACTCATTATTTTTGTGTGTGATGTTACCAGTAATATTCTTTGACTTGGAAGCTAGAGATTTTTAAATACCTGAATGATAGATGCTATCTCTGTGTAGAGTAGGGAAATTAGACAAAGGGAACATAATTTTGTGTGGCATTTGTGACATATTGCTAAATAATATTCTGGAAGAACAAAGCCTTTACTTTCCTGCAACTTTTTTAAAAAACAAAAATCTGGATACTACTTGCTAATCACTAACTGTTTTTATGGAAAATATATTTTCCAATTTCTTATATAGTCTGCAGTGTTGTGATTTTCCGATGTTTTTCCATTGAAGTACAAATCATATCAAACTCTGCTTAGTTTTGGTAAAATCATCCATAGTCAGCTAACTGTTGCTGTTTGATACAAATGTTTTATCAAACATTTTTCCATAAGTGCATTTTCAGCCTTGCAAGGATTTGATCTACGTCACAGTGATATCATTAAATGGCCTATTATAAAAGCAGAATTCCAAATACTTTGTTTTGCAGAATCTGCATGAATTATTAGCACCTACCTTTGGCCTGTAGTAGTTATCGGCCTTTCAGCAATGTGCACACAACTTCTTTGTTATATTAGATTTCTATAGTGTTATTGAAAATAATGAATGGAAACACTGCACCCATTCTGAAAATTATCCAAGTGATTGTTGCAGTTATTGTCCCTGAAAATTCAGAGGGCATTGTCCTCCTCTTGGTGACTTCTTTGAAACAAGTAGGGATTTGGAGTTACTTTGGTTCTTTTGTATCTTGGGACATGAATCTTCCATTCCCACTGCTCATTAAAATAAACTTGTCTGTCTTTTTCATGGAAGTTCATGTCTTGAAATAGCTATTGATTGGGGAGCTCAAAACCTGTTCCTATGGAATGCATTCTTTGATTGTCTGACCTTTTTAGAAAATACTAACCTCTCAGTTTTCCTGGATTTCATCTTTATATACTTCTTTGGGAGGGGGGTATTTGCTTTCTCAGTTGATTTTTGGAATGTTTGCATATTTTTGTCTCTGAATTTTACACTTCATGTAGGTCTAGTGTGAAAAAAATATATTATTATTTTAAATTCAGTAACTTGTTGCATCAACTTTAGGTATAATACCCAAAAGCTTTCTACAATTAATCGTCTCACATCACTCTCCAATTCACCTTTCCATGATCAGCAGGTTCAAGTTATAACATTTAAAGTTTTTAAAAAAAATATAAACCTTCTATGTCACACCATGGACTCTGCCCTCTTCCCCCAATGCAAGGCTGCTAAGTCAAGTTATGCTTTTAAAACTGTGTTTAATTGTTTATATTTTTTCTTTCAATAAAAATATTTTAAGAGGGCAGTTATAACAAATCTAATAAATTAAATTCATTAAATTACCTTTTGCTTTTCTTTGGATAAATTTTAAAAAAGATGATCTTAGCTAAAATAAGAAATGTATGAATATGATATGATAGAATAGAATACAATAGAATACAATAGAATTCAATTCTTTATTGGCCAAGTGTGATTGGACACACAAGGAATTTATCTTTGGTCCATATGCTCTCAGTGTACATAAAAGAAAAGATACATTTGTCAAGAATCATGAGGTACAACACCTAATGATTGTCTAATCACTAATAATTTGTATAACTGTCCATGTCAGACATGACTTTTTTGACTGGTTGATCAAATTAATTTAGTTTTGCTCCGAGATGCAAAAAATCCCCAGGTCCAATCTTCTAACCTTTCCCTAGGTCTGTAGTTATCTTAGTATGTCTACAAAACAATCAATGGCATAACATATGAAATATGCTATACAATAATGCTCAGATTTTTTTATGGCTTAGATCATCTAAAAATCTTCTTTTACAGTGAGTGAGACCTACCCAGAGTGCATCAAGATGGAATTTGGTTGTTAAATTATCTATAAATGGTGGACTGTCCAGAGTCACGAGCACTTTAAATGAAATATCTGTATTGATTTTGCTCTTTGTGGCAGTCTTTTCATGTGTTATTATGTGGAATTAAAGGAAAAGACTCAAGGCTTTCACCTTTCAATGAGATTCCAAATATGATTTGTGCAGGCAGATTTTTATGAAAAAGCCAAAAGCATGACTTGAAAAACAAGAGTTTGAAATACAGTGATCCCTCGATTAGTGCGGTCTCGATTAGTGCGAAATGCTATACCACGGTTTTTCAAAAAACATTAATTAAAAAATACTCCACGGTTTTTTTGCTATACCACGGTTTTTCCCACCCGATGACGTCATACGTCATCACCAAGAGTCACTTCTCTGTCTCTTTCTCTTTCTTTCCTGTCATTCTCTGCTTCAATCATTTTCTCATTTCTCTTTTTTTCTCCCCTTTTTTCTATCATTTCTCTCTCTCTTCCTTCCACTCTTCTCTCTCTCTCTTTCTTCCTCTCTCTCACTCTCTTCCTTCCTTTCTCATCTTTCTTTCTCTCTCTTTCTCTCTCTTGCTTCTTCCTCTCACACTCTCTTCCTCCCTCTCTCATCTCTTTCTTTCCTTCTCTCTCTTTCTCTATCTCTCCCCCTCTTGTTCTCGAGCGGCGAGTGAGCGAGCGGCCGGGCGAACGAGCAGGCTGGCGGGTGAACGGCGGGCGGGCGGGTGTTGGGGGGTAGGGGCAGCCGACATTCAAAGCAATCTTTGTCGGCTTCCGCACTTTCGTTGCTCCCCGGCTCCACCATTTGCGCATGCGCGGTCATGGAAAAAGGGCACGCATGCGCAGATGGTGTTTTTACTTCCGCACCACTATACCGCGGAAAATTGATTAGTGCGGGAGGTCTTGGAACGTAACCCCCGCACTAATCGAGGGATCACTGTAAACCCTTTGCTTTTCTTCTCATTTCCACTAAATATTACTGGAACATTATAATATTCTTATGAATAATTTTCATGCAGAGACTTTCATTTTCTGTCCAATATGCATAAATTGATGGAAGATGCATAAATGCACGCATGTTGTATTGCCTTTCATAAGCTGCTTAAAACCCACCTCTGCCGCCAGGCATGGGGGAACTGAGATACACTTTCCCCCTAGGCCTTTAAAATTTTATGCATGGTATGTCTGTATGTATGTATGATTGGTTTTTATATAATGGGTTTTTAACTGTTTTTAGTATTGGATTATTGTTATTCACTGTTTCATTACTGTTGTTAGCCGCGCCGAGTCTGCGGAGAGGGGCGGCATACAAATCCAATAAATAATAATAATAATAATAATAATAATAATAATAATAATAATAATAATAATAATAATGTTCAGTATTTGTTCAAAATCCATGGATTAATTGGAGTTCCATATTTTTTGTGGCTCTTTTTTATAGTATAAAATGGATGAGTCCAAAACTGTGTGGCTTTGTTCCCTTTATGAAAGATGTACAAACGTTTCAGCTATCCTGCCTGGAATGTTTTGATAAATGTAGAAATACATGCCGGAGAACGCCCAATCACACGTTTAATAAAGATGCACATTTCTCTGCTGCTCTTTCTTCCTTGTTTATACCTGCCTTTCAGCTAAAGCTTGTAATAATGCAGTCTAAACTGTGTTTTCTAAAGAGAAGATTAACAGCAATGTCACTCGGTTGCCTTTAATCTAGAAGCTTTTATTTTTATCCCTTTCTCTTGATAATGTGAGTATATGTTCAAGATAGCATTCGATTATTATAGCACGGCATGGTGCTGCTGCTTTGTGGGTGGCCCAAATGCAGGAGGGGTCTTAGAATATCTGCATCCTGCTGGTTGAGACCAAAAGATGTCAGGGAGATGCCACCCATGATCTTAAAGAGGAAGGATTAAGTATGTCATACCAGTGTCCAAGAATCTCTCCCTCCTATATCAGCCATTCAGAATGTCAGTCTTAAAAATTGGCTTTTTATTCCTGCTGCCTGCATTAGTCTCCACAATAGTGCCAGGAAATGGCAAATGGATCTTTTAAGCAATTTAAGATCTATTGTCTTAGGGATTGAGGGGGATCACAACAGTTTATCTTTCACATTCTTAGCAGATTGTATCATTTGAATATAAAGTGCTGGTTGATCATAAACATTGAAAAAAGCCCACCTCTTCAGTTTTCAAACCTGGTACATGTTTTAGTTTGTAATGTATTATTTGTGTTGTTTTATTCCCCCTGTTTTGCATTTTATCTCGCCAGATGGTATATTGTTCTTTGACAGAGTTCCAGAGGATGGTTTATAAGACTGTATTGGAAACAGAAGATGTGCAGTTCGTTCTGCGGGCACGTGAAGCCTGTAGCTGTAGCAGTGGCCATAAAAGGAAGAATTGTTGCTACAAAGTAAGCATTATTTTTAAACTTAAGTTTGTTTGAAGTACAATGACCATCTACAATAGTGCTTTGACCTACTACATATCCAGCTTCTGTTTTTTCCCCCAACATAAATCTTAACGGGACTGTAGAGTACATGGATAATGACATTCTGTGCTGTAGATATAATAAATAAATACAAACAAGCTAATTGCGGGAGGGGGCAATTTCTAAGTCTTTTTAATGCTTCTATGTTTATTATTAGATTTGTATGCCGCCCCTCTCCGTAGACTCGGGGCGGCTCACAACACAATAAAAACAGTTCATAACAAATCTAATAATTTACAATTTAAGATATTTTAAAAACCCCATTATTAAGCAGACATACATACAAGCATACCATACATAAATTGTATAGGCCCAGGGGAGATATTTCAGTTCCCCCATGCCTGACGACAAAGGTGGGTTTTAAGGAGTTTACGAAAGGCAAGGAGGGTAGGGGCAGTTCTAATCTCTGGGGAGAGCTGGTTCCAGAGAGTCGGGGCCGCCACAGAGAAGGCTCTTCCCCTGGGGCCCGCCAACCGACATTGTTTAGTTGACGGGACCCGGAGAAGGCCCCCTTAATTTAAAGGGGGGGAAATTCAATTCAATTCAATTCAATTTATTAGATTTGTATGCCGCCCCTCTCCGAAGACTCGGGGCGACTCACAACAAAAAAGCACTGATTTGAATTACCCAAATAGAAGTTCAATCACTATTACTACAGTATTACAACAATGCTAAATCGTGTGTATGAGAGCCACTCTGGTGTACTGGTTAAGGTGTCAGGCTAGAAACTGGGATGCTCCGAGTTCTGGTGCTGCTTAGGCTCAAAGCCAAATGGGTGACCTTGAGCCAGTCACTTTCTTGAAGCCCTAAAACAGTGGTATTCAACCTTTCTAATGCCGCAACCCCTTAATCCAGTTCCACATATTGTGGTGACCCCCAACCATGAGTATAGCACCACTTCTCCCAACAGAGCATTAAGCTGATTGGCAGGAAGGTCAGAGGGACACCCCCCACTGTAAACGCCTGATTGGTCAGATTGTAAAAATATATTCCGAGGTGCCAGAATAGACGCTTTAGTTCCTAACACCATGGGAAATTCGTCTTTTCCCATGGTCTTAGGCCACCCCTATGAAACGGTCGTTCGACCCCCATGTTGAGAACCACTGCCTTAAGAAGACAACGGCAAACCACTTCTGAAAACCCTTGCCAAGAAAATTGCAGGAACCTGCCCAAGTAGTCTTGGAGAATAGCACACACTTGAATGGAAAAAAAGAAAAACTTCTATTGGGTGGAGATTTATTCATCTTTTAATAAATAGATATTTTTTGAATGGGATGCTAAATGTATGTCTAATCATACCTCCATTTTGAAATGGCCTCATTGATTGCTATTGATTTACTTCAGGTTAAACAGATGTGTTTGAAAATGTTTCAAAGTAAAAAATAATCAAGGAAAAGGCTTTGTGGCACACCTTTACAAGCTATATTACTAAGAGATAATAGAAGCCGTTTTATTATTGCTCATCTCGTGTGAACCATAAAATGAATAAACTTAATTTTTGTCATGTTTACCTCACTGGACTACCACAACATAAATGGTCAGTGAATCATCACCTAAAAATCAGCCAGGCATAGCCAGGAAAGTAGTTATTTGAGACCGTTGTTGATATCATTGCTGGTCTACTGGAAAGCTATTGGATGAGATTTTTTTAATAGTTGTTTCAGTTTAAATATGTTTCAGATACTTGAAGAAGAATACTTTGAATTTTAAGCATGTGGTGTGGAATTCATTTCAAATTCCCAGGTGTTTTTAAGTTTATATCCTAACTTTATACAAAGTAAGCAAAGCTAACAATTGTGAAAGATGAGGCAAAGTATACTTTTGCATATGCTTCAAACATAGTCAACGGAGAATAAGTGGAGGCAATGTTTTTCCAGCCAACTGTAACATGGAGGAAAAAATGAGCTGAAAGCTTATTCTAGATAATGTTTGTCAATTTTTTTGGATTTATGCATCTGTATTGGCTGTTATGAAAGCCAGTTTGGTACAGTTAAAGGTATTGGGCTAAAAAACAGGAAGGTATGAGTACTAGGCCTGACTAAGACACAAAGCTAGCTGAGTATCCTTGGCCCAGTCACACTCTACAAATCCTGAGGGCAAATAACACTATTAAAAATGTTGGCAAGAAAATTTCAAGGACTTAATCTAGGCAGTTGCCAAAAGTTAACACCGACGTAAATGTATCCCTATACACACACACACACACATGCACATCACTGTCCATTACACTTTAAATTATTTGTCCTAGTCATGAATGTCATATTCACATTTCAACAGTTAAAGGAAGGTGATATAAACTATTCTGTAGACCAGAGGTCTTCAAACTTGGCAACTTTAAGACTTGTGGACTTCAACTTCCAGAATTCTCCAGCCAGCATGGAGTAGGTGGCTGGAGAATTCTGGGAGTTGAAGTCCACAAATTGCCAAGTTTGGGAACCTTTTCTGTAGACCAGACCTGGGCCAGATGCGGCCCGAGGGCCAGATGCGGCCCGCCCGCTGTCTGTGACCGGCCCGCGGAGGTCGGTCCAACTTTTCTAGATAAGAACCGGGTGTTCAATATACAATATGCAATGTATACAATATACAATATACAATATACAATATACAATATACAATATACAATATACAATATACAATATACAATATACAATATACAATATACAATATAATTATAATATAATTAACTCAGTTCTACCCAATAATATACAGTATTGGGTAGAACTCAGTTAATTATATTAGTCCGGCCCTCTAAAACCATCCCAATTTTTCATGCGGCCCTATGGCAAAATTAATTGCCCACCCCTGCTGTAGACCATCGTTTTTCATGCATTACTAAAACTGCATGCTCCTTCACATTGCATGCTCAGGAAGAGGGAACATCATCATTTAATAGATGACTGGACAGACATCATAATAATTGGAGACATTGGGGCACCAGGGACAGTGACAGCTGTTGCTGCCGATAGGAACTACACGCCTAAGAACATATGGAAGTCTGCAAAGTACATGGAAGAACTGACACAAGATGCCAGAGATACGGAGTGGTGTCTACAGATTATACCTCTTTGCATAACAGTGGCGCATCTGAATAAACATTAAGCAGCCAAAAGTTGTTTAACAAATGGAATAATGAAATTGAAATGCATCTCTCAGTCATAAAGTTCCCAGTCTGTGGGACCATTTCTGTAAACTATGTTTACAGAAATAATTTCTGATTTATTAGGACATTACGTTTTTTTTTAAAAAATTCACCATCACATAAACATCCATATGTATACCATAAATCATATAATATATATATAGTTATACATTTCTATCAATAAACCAGAAACAGGCATCCTAATTTTGCATTTTTGGTTCTTTTAGCATCTGTCTGTTTTCCCCCAATATTTCATAACACTTCCCTCCCTCTATCTCCCTCTCTCTTCCCTCTACCTTAATTTTCCTTCTTTCCCTCTTTCATATTTCCCTCCTCTTCCTCTCCCCTTCCTTCTCTACTTCCTCTTCCACCTTCTTTCCCTTCCTTCAATAAATCTAATCATAATTCATTTTATGGTTAACTGACAGGTAGCTCAGTTCCTAACTTCATTTAATCCTCAGTGCTACACTTATATCCCCCCGATATTTATACATATATTGTATTTATTTCTAGATATATTAATGCTATCATTAATGTTTATCCTCCATGCACATTCATTTTCTCTTCATTTCATACTGATCTTTCAACTCCATCCTTTTTGTATTTTTAGTGTTGGGCCATGTTTCTCCTTTCCTTAATTTTTATCTTTCCTTATTTTATTTTTATTGAATCATCTCTAAATGCCCTAAATTTCTAATCTCTTTTACCTTTTCAACCCTCACCTCACCTTTATTACTCATTTTTTCTTACTTTAAGTCATCCTCAATATTTAAACAAAATCTGACCTTACGCTACACATCCATCTATTGGATGATAACATTAACTAACTTCCCAATACACAGAAACCCACTAATTATCAAAATTCTCTCAACATTAAATCAAAATTTAAAATTATATAAATCTTATATAAAAACTTTTAAGGTAATAGGTATATAAATTTTATAAAATTCCAACAACTTCATCTACTATACTATAGATGAAAGGAGGAATTCCCTTCCTCCTTTCTAAATTCATCATCAAAATTTAATTTTCATTTTTTGTAATATGCAGTATATCACCATATGCCAATCTTATGTAAAAAAACTTGTATCCTGATTAATTATATATAATTAATAATATTGATGCAATTAAGTCTATTAATATATGTCTTATTATCCCTCTTCCTTTCCATTACAAATCCTATATAAAAAACCTTTTGAAAGAGTAATTACACAAATGATATAACATTCCAACATTTGCACCTACTATACCCATGATGGCGAACCTATAGCACGTGTGCCATAGGTAGTATACAGAGCCATATCTGCGAGCCGTTGCCCTAGCTCAGCTCCAGCATGCATGTGTGCACCATCTAGCTGTTTTTCGGCTCTGGGAGGGCTTTTCAGCCTCTGGAGTGCTTCCTGGGGGCAGGGGAGGCCATTTTCATTTTCCCCTTTTCTCTGCCTCTCTTAGCTTTCTTCTTTTCTTTTTGTACATAACTTCTCCCCCCCCCCCCCGAATTCCTTTCCTTCCTTTTGAATGTATTATTTGCTTGAATCTGCTCCCAATTCCTCCTGATTTCTTCTCCCTATTGCCCCCCCTTATTTTTGATTGATTATTCTGAAACCCATACTCCTCTCTGTCTACTCTTTTTTTATCTTTGTAAATCCCAATGTAATCATGAATGTTCTTTTTATTTTCAATCCCTTTTTCTTCAATGTAATCTCCTTTTTCTTAATTTTCCAGCATTGTACATTCTGAGTGTTCTTTATATTCCAACTTTGTTTTTTGTTTTCTTATCACCTTTAATTTCCAAAAAAATATGTTTTATATCTTCATGAATATATTTTAATATCCCAGTTAATTCTTCATAGATACACACCTCCATATTATTGAATTTATAGTTATTAAAAATTTTATTTTTTAAGTTGAAGCTTAAATCCATATAGTCTCTTTGTATTTCAGTGTGCTAATCTCCAATTTTAGTCTATCCCATTCCAGTGCAGAATCCTGTTATTTTCTGCCACCAAAACAAGTCACAATCAAACACCATAGCACAGCACACACCTATCTTTGTATACAAGGTCAATCTCCACTGTCAGCAATTTTTTTCCACAAATTGTTTCCACAAATTGTTACAATGTTTTCTTTTAGTCAGCAGATGGTTTTGATGGTTTCCCAATATAACAAACCAGTTATCTTACAGAAATTTCCAAAAATGCTTTAAATCCACATCCAAAGTTGGTTCTTCTTTGACTTGTGGACTTCAATTCCCAGAATTCCTGAGCCAATCATGCTAGCTCAGGAATTCTGGGAGTTGAAGTCTACATGTCATAGAAGAGCCAACTTTGCCTACCCCTGCCCCAAACCACTGGTCAGTGCCTCTCTTCTTCAGCTCCGGCCTGGTTCCAATGGATCCGGTCCCCCGAAAGTCTAGAAATTTGGCATTTCCCTCAGAGATTCCAAAAGTGCAGTCCTCACACTGATTGGACGAGGACAACCCATTTTGAATACTAACTCCACCCCAAAAGAAGAGTCGTATCAGGTAAAACCAACATCCCATTTCTATGTTCTACATTGTAAAAAATAAATGTATACAAAAATAAGACATGCAAGATTCTGTTACTGTAACTTTCAAATAAGGGTGATATTAATAAATCAGTATTCATTGTTTGGGATGTGTTTGGGCTACTTTGAAAGGCTGACAATATAGATCCGCAATCAAGTTAGCTCTTTTTACACATCGGAGAACTTTGAATGAATATAGAAAGTTAGAATTCAGTTCTTTTCAGATGATAGTTTCAAAGCACATTGTATTCTTTTATATTTGAAAGACTATTGGGATATTTTCTGTTCATAAAATGAAAAGGAAATAGACATGTTTTTTGCCTTTTTCAGATCAAAAATAGGATGTTCCTATTATAAACTTTAACAGACATTTAAACAATTTTAGAGGCACAATATTGTGTATTTTTCCATTCAGTACAGTACTAAAACACTTCTAATATTGCAGAATTCAGGTTTTTCCCCTAATCCTGAGAAAAGAAATCCGAACACTGGATTTTGTGAAACAAATATTTCTTGCCTTATTTTAGTACTATAGTTGTCTGAGCTTTTAAACTGTTTATATTTCTACAGACAAATGCTCACGGAAAAACAATGAGTGCGTTATATTTCAGTTATTTGACAGTCCTTCGTAAGATAGCAAATCATGCTGCCCTGTTACAGACGGAGAACACTAGCAAACAGCAGGTTAGTTTTCTCAAGTCTTTGATTTGAAGCAGCAACTTACTGGTAAAGCTGCCCCGAGTCTGCGGAGAGGGGCGGCATACAAATCTAATAAATAAAATAAATAAAAATAAAATAAATTCCGGTCTTCATTTTATGTCTCACTCACTCTGTTAAAATTATGTTGAAACTATAGTTTTTCAAGGAATATACTGTACAGTGTTCCCTCGATTTTCACGGGTTCGAACTTCACGAAAAGTCTATACCACGGTTTTTCAAAAATATTATTTAAAAAATACTTCACGGTTTTTTACCCTATTTCACGTTTTTTCCCGCCCGATGACGTCATATGTCATCGCCAAACTTTTGTCCACCTTTAATAAATATTTTTTTAATAAACTTTAATAAATAAACATGGTGAGTAATAATCTAAATGGTTGCTAAGGGAATTGGAAATTGCAATTTAGGGGTTTAAAGTGCTAAGAGAAGGCTTGTGATACTGTTCATAGCCATTTACTTCCGCATCTCTACTTCGCGGAAATTCGACTTTTGCGGGCGGTCTCGGAACACATCCCCCATGAAAACTGAGGGAACACTGTACTTCCAAGTCTGTTGGTAGTTCCAAGTCCAATAGATCTACTGTTCGAATCTAGTAATAAAAACACGATTACAGTGTCTACCATCATTATTTATCTTGAGTGCAGGCTGTCCTTTTTTGCACTTATGATAGTGGGGGAAAAGGCAACTCCAATCATTTATGACATACGTGAATCTATAAAACAGATGAAACCTGAATTAGGATCACATGATTTCACTTGAACACTGCTTTGATTTTTAACGATTGAGTTGCCTATATTGCTCTTCCCGGATTTGTTGTTTTCCGCCTTTACTTTTTTAATGGCAACAGGAACAGAAAACAAAACTGTAAGGAAGATAGCAAGAATTGTCCCAATAGTAAAGAGGCAATGTGGTGGCCTCATTCCACTCCCTGTAACCTGGCAATCTCCTTGATACCTGCTGTGTGTTTTACATTCATTTATTTCAAAACAATCTTTCTGAGAGCAGCTTTCTCTAGCCGGCATCAGTAGTTAAGCTAAAAGCCTGCTCTTTTCCTTTTCTCTTCTCTTTTCTTCTCTTTTCTTTTCATCTTCTAATAGAAAGAGAAAAAGGGATGGCTGCAGAATATCCAAAGGGATTATCCAAGGTTTCTGCTGACTAATTTCCCTCCTTTCTGTCTCGAAATATAAATATGGTGTAGTAACAGTCAGATGTCCTAGTTTAGAAAAATCAGCAGAGGATTCAGTTGCTATTCCTCATTTTCTCCTCTTCCTTTCTAAGAGGTGAGGGAAATGAAATTACAAACAGAAGCTGATTGTTGTAGATTTCAATCTGGAATAAGGGGGAATAGTCATGGGCCTTATTCGTTGCCCCAGCTCCTGCCCACCTAGCAGTTTGGAAATATGCAAATGCGAGTAGATTAATAGGTGCCACTTTGGTGGGAAGATAACAGCGTCCTGAGTGCTCTTGGCATATAGCCATGTTGGCCACGTGACAAGGGAAAATGTTTTTCAACAAAGATGGCTTCCACGGCCAAGAAACGGAGGCGAGTACCATGCCCTAGAGCAGTGATTTTCAACCTTTTTTGAGCCGCGGCACATTTTTTACATTTACAAAATCCTGGACCACCAACAAAAATGACACAAAATGACACCCTAAGACACTCTACTCTCTTTTTCCATCCCTGTCTCCTCCCCTCCCTTGTGTGTGTGTATATATACACACTCTTGAACCATTTCCAAAAACAGGTGAGGACTGGAGTTTTTCTCTCTCTTATTCTTTGGGTGCTTTTTATCATATGCTTTAAATCAAGAGTCACTTCTCTCTCTCTTTTGTTTCTCTCTCTTTCCTCTGATTCTCTGTCTCAATCATTTTCTCATTTCTCTTTTTTCCTCCCCTTTTTGCTCATTTCTCTCTCTCTCTCTCTCCCTTCCTCTTCTTTTCTTCCTCTCTTGCTTTCTCTCTCTCTCTCTTGCTTTCTCTCTCTTTCTCTCTTTTCTTTCTCTCTTGTTTCTCTCTCTCTCACTCACTCTCTTTCTCTCTCTTTCTCTCTCTCTTGCTTTCTCTCTCTCTCATTCTCTCTCTCAGAAAAAAGTTGCAAGACTGGAACCTGAGCTTCCTTCTTCGCGGCACACCTGACCATGTCTCGCGGCACACTAGTGTGCCATGGCACACTGGTTGAAAAACACTGCCCTAGAGTCAGACACGACTGTACTCATCCTAAAATAAAATACAGGAAATAATATAAGGGCAGACTAGATGGACCGTGAGGTCTTTCTTCTATGTTTCTGTGCTTCTACAGGGAAACCTTTAAATAGTGATGGGCAGTCTCTAGAGAAGATAGACGGCTATTTGCAGAAGTTTGAGAAGGGATTTTCATTTTTGTAACAGTAGCAATAGCAATAAAACATTCCTTCTACTTTAAATAAACTAAAAGGGGAAAAATGGGGAGTGACAAAAGGACAAATAATAAATCCCATAGCCGAAAGTGTCCTCAGACCTGGTCAGTTTCTTTAGTCTACTTCTCCCGCTAGTTGAAATATTTCATATATCCATCTCAATTACATTCCACCAGTATATTATGTTATATCTTAGATTGTTACTTCTCAATTTTCTTTGCTCCTCCAGAATATTTTCATGAAATTCCTGCTATTTGTAGTCTTAATGGGAATGGTTGATTCTTTAATAGAGACAGGTGGAATGAGTCTGCTATTTGTCTTTAATACAGAAACAGCTTACTGGTCCTGACATTTGTTTTCTATATCTGCATCAAATGTAGAATATGTAGAGTTTTTCAAATGTTTTCAGTTTTTTCTTGCACTGAGTGTATTCTTCCACTTCGTTTAATTCAACTGTTAATAACATTAGCTTTTTCTTTTGCTTGATTTGTATTTTATTTTAGGAGGCCTACATCACAAGGATCTGCAGCCATGTTTTTTCCAAGTTTCCCGATTTTGTGGATCTTAGCAAAAACGCTGCCTTTGAAACTCTTTCTGATCCAAAATATAGTGGGAAAATGAAAGTAAGTAAATGGGGGGAAAGATGGGATAGAGGTGTTTTCCAGTACATTTTTTTGCTTGCATTCAGCACACCAGTTTGAAAAAAAAACCATAGTGATTATATAATTATAATTATTATAAAACTATAACCATTGACACATTACTTTTCTGGGGAATTTAGTTGAGATTTTTGCAATTTGGAATTAGGCAATGCAAAAATCAAATCTCTTTCTTTGTACCTCCATAGAAGGATATGTAAAACCAGAATATGTAAAAGTACTCAGGGATTGCCACACAGAAGAAGGAGTCAACCTATTCTCTAAAAATACCTGAGGGTAGAACAGGAAGTAATGGGTAGAAACTAAACAAGGAGAGAAGTAACTTGGAACTAAGGAGAAATTTCCTGATAGTTAGAACAATTGATCAGTGGAACAGCTTGCCTCCAGAAGTTGTGAATGCTCCAAATAAGTTTTTAAGAAGATGTTGGATAACCACTTGTCTCAAGTATTGTAGGGTTTCCTGCCTAAGCAGGGGGTTGGACTAGAAGACCTCCAAGTTACCTTCCAACTCTGTTGTTGTTGTTATTATTATTATTACTCTATGATTTCTGTCTTTCTAGAATTTGCAATACAGGTAGTCCTTAACTTATGACCATAATTGAACCCAGAATTATGGTTGAAAGTCATTGTAAATATAAATCGAGACGCTATGTTACTGGTCCCAATGTTTCGATAATTTGTGTGGGGGTCAGTAAGCAAACACATGGTCATTAAACAAACCCATTTTCCCAATTGGCATTTTTTGCCAGAAACTGGAAATAAAGACCGGAAACCTGCAAAAAGAGTTATGAATCACAATGCAGTGACCACAGTATGCTGTAAATGACTGTAGAGATTAGCCAGTTGCCCCCAAAATGTGATTATGGGACTATGTGTACAGTGATCCCTCGATTTTCGCGATCTCGATCTTCGCGAAACGCTATATCGCGATTTTTCCACCCGATGACGTCACTCCCTTCCTTTCTCATCTTTCTTTCTCTCTCTCTTTCTCTCTCTTGCTTCTTCCTCTCTCACACTCTCTTCCTCCCTCTTTCATCTCTTTTTTTCCTTCTCTCTCTTTCTCTATGTCTCCCCCTCTTGCTGGCGGGTGGCGGGCGGGCGAGCGGGGGCATCAGCGAGGAGCCGGGGTTTCCCCTTTGCGTGGGCGGCTGGGAAACCCCGATCTTCGTCTGCTCGCTGCTGCTGCGCCGAGCAGATCAGCTGCTGGGTGGCCGAAGGAACCTTCCCTGGGTCTTCCCCCTCTTGCTGGCGGGCAGGCGAGCGGCGGGCATCAGCGAGGAGCCGGGGTTTCCCCTTTGCGTGGGCGGCCGGGAAGACCCAGGGAAGGTTCCTTCGGCCGCCCAGCAGCTGATCTGCTCGGTAGCGCAGCAGCAGCGAGGAGCCGAATCGGGGTTTCCCCTTTGCGTGGGCGGCGGGGAACGCAAACTCCACCATCTACGCATGCGCGGCCATAGAAAAAAAGGGCGCGCATGCGCAGATGGTGTTTTTACTTCCGCAACCCTACATCACGAAAAATCGATTATCGCGAGGGGTCTTGGAACGGAACCCTCGCGATAATAGAGGGATCACTGTATATGCAGCCATTGTAACTTCAAAAACAATTTGCAAGAAGTTATGAAGTGGTCCACTGTAACTTTGAATGATTGTTAGTGATCTTGTATAAATGTACACAGTGATCAAATACCGTGTGAAATCTGCCCAGCCACATATATTGGACAAACTAAACAGGAGAGTAAATGCACGTGTTGCAGAACATAAGAATGCATTAAAGAAAAAAGAAAAAACCTCCTCCCTTTTACAACACTTCAAAACTACAGGACATGAAATTGATTTTGACAGTACTAAATTAATTTGCAAAACAGAACACTACAGCAGAAGAATAATCATGGAAGCCATCGAGATAGAAAAACATCCCCAAAATATGAACAAGTGGGATGATACCTCCCGCCTACCAGACATCTGGAAACCAGCCCTCAAACGTATCCCAGCCATAGAAACTGAAACCAGACTCAGAACACACATTGCAAAACAATCAAGTAGCCTGCAAGCTCCAACTACTCAGGATATCACGCCTAATCCACAATCATTAACTAATCAGCATACCTCAGTTACTTCAACGACCCCAGGTGTTACCCCACTGACTCACCAGGAAGTTTCTACACAGCAGGCAAATGCTGAGCCATCAAACCACACCCAGCCACCAGTATTTATAAAAGGAAGGCAGCTCAGGTCTCGCTGTGTTCGCCCTAGAACAAGGACAGAAACACCAGCCTGAAGTGGGACCTCATCGAAACGTCGCCAGAAATTTCTGAATCCTACACGGGAAGAAACCCGAATATGCCAAGACCATCATATATATATATGTGTGTGTGTGTGTGTGTGTGTGTGTGTATACACACACACACACACACACACTATATATATGTGAAGCTAGCTAAAAATAAGTGAAGTGGATTTCCATTTTGATCTTCTCAATAAGTATGATTGCCACCTAAAAAAAGAGGTTTTAAAAAAGGAAGAGAATGCCTAGCAAACTCTAGACTCATTTATTTGCTTATCATAGTCAGAAAACTCTGCAGCAGCCATCTGTATTGGGATCTAAGGGACAGGAACAAGAAAGTGGAAAAAAAAGGCTGGGTTCCAGAAGTGTTGATGTATCTTTGACTATTGCCCAATGTGCTCCAGCATTTAATTGAAAAACATTCCTTTCGGAGTCCTTTCTCCATAGGCAGCCTTTATAGCTCTCAAGTCTACATTCCACTCTTTTTCTTGAGCCAATTTGTGGGAGAAACTGGAAGCTTCTGTGATTGATTAGTGGTTACTATCTCTTATTCATATCTCCACAATGGTATGTCCCTAAAAGTCAGTTGCAAAGTCCAAAGTCATTAATCAAGCACTATTATAACCCAAAGGTTGAGCAGAGCTTCTGTTAAATTTCTCATAAATGCTGTGCTGGGTCTTTTATTCCCCTCCATCTGCATCATCCTGCCTCCAGTCGAAGAACATGGATGGATGGAATGATGATTCTTTCTGGGTCCCCTGTAGTACTCAAAAGATGGGGATGGGTGGGGTGACTTTGTTCAATATTGAAGAGAGGCTCATCTGGAAATAAGCTTTCATAAAACCATGTTTATGGCCTTTGCCAGGAGATCAAAGGCACACTTCTGACATATACTTGTGACATACAAAGAGAACAAAGTTGAGTAAATCTCATGCTTTTAAGTGCGACATTTCATGCTTCTGGCTCCAGGAAGCCCACAGCAACTATGATTCCCCCAAACACTGAGAAATATAATATTACAACCTCAAATTTACTATAGTCAAAATACAGCTTTTTCAGACCTGCAGTTCTTACACTATCTGAAAAAAAGTCATGATGAAACTTCTTTTTTTAACCATTTTGAAACTTAATCCCCCTCCCCCAGCGGCATAAATAAATAAATAAAATAAATAAACAAATAAATAAATAAATTTGTCCAAATTCCATAAAACAGATATCTCACTGTATCGCTTAATTGTTGGTCTATAATTAAATGAAAGTGAAGTATGGAATATGGATGCTGATACTAAATTTTTGCCCAGAAAGTATTTTCCCCTGTGGGCCTAGCCTCACTAATGCTGAAAGTAGGTCTTTGTCCTCCTGAAAGTGAATCTTGCTGGACAAATTATCATTTGGACTCCTCTCTTCCACTTCATTTACTCCATGAGCAATATATAATGGGGAAACACTACTAAACGGATTCAAGCTAAACTCTAAACTTACCTATCACGCAAAACCTAAGGTTTAGTGTAATATTAGTTGCATACCTTAAACCAGAGTGTCCCAACCTTTCTGGATTGGCTGTCTGTGGGGGAGGAGTGGGCGTTTTTATGAGCGCATGAGCATGTGTGAATGAGGCCACAAGCGCATGTGCGGCACAAACAGGGCCGTGGGCGTGCAACGCAAAGAACTGTGAGTGCATCTATGTGACACTTGTGGTGATATTAATTTTTAATTAATTTTTAATATTTTTATTGATTTTTAAAAATACACACACAACATAAAACAGGTGCTTTGTGATTAGTGCCCACCACCAGACAAACATTCACACCCCATCCCCAAATCAGGGGTGTTTCTTGTATAAACTATTTTAATTCAAGAGCAAACTATATCTATGTACATATTATAAAGTGATTCCAATTTGTTTATTGTAGCTTGGTCTCGGATTCTACTCGCCATATAACATCTTACCTTGTCCCATCGTCCCATCAGTTGTCGCAAATCAGTTTCATTAACCAAATTCATAATTTTATCCATAATCTCAAATTGAATGTGATCCACCATGTACCCGTACCAATTTTGCATTTTGTCGCATCCTTCCAACCCAAGACTATTACCGCCTGAGCGTTTTCTAATGCTGCTTGTTTTATTTCTCTAAATTCTCCCATCGCATTACTTTTAACTAATAATGCCATTTCCTTAGCAATTATCCATCGTATATTTAATATTTAAATATTTAATATCCTCTTGCACTTTTTGCCAAAAATTCTGCACTACCGGGCATTCCCAAAACATATGCATAAACACTCCTTTATCTTGACACCCATGCCAACAAATACTCTTAACATTCTGTTGAAACTATGCCAACCGACTTGGGGTGATATTAGCATCCACATGATGCAGAGACACACACACTGGTCAGCCATTTATGTGGCCCAGTGACCAACATGCCACGGCCCAGTAGTGGGCTGTGGCCCACAGGTTGGGGACCTCTACTAGAGGACCCTAATAACACAAGGATCTTTACTTTGGTTTGCTGCAGTGCCATGAGTGCTCATATAGATGGTAGAAACAGGAAGACCTTCTTTCAATAAGTTTGCCTCAGGTATGCTGGGCAGTTGGAACTATCAAGCACATCTTCCTGTGCTGCTTATTTTAGATAGATTACCAGAGTACCCTTCTTCTCAAACTATTCACTAGGTTTATCAGCTTAGAGGGCAATACTAGATCTCCCTATAAATCTCTAACTCAACTCATAATATTGTCAAATTCTTGGCAGAATTGTACAGAAATTATCAGGAATTGATGGCCAGCCAGAGCTAAACAGACTTGACGTGTGCTATTATACTGCTGGTGGTTATTTCCTGATTTTGGTTGTGTAGCTTCTGTTGCCACAATTTAATTTTTAATTCATTTCTTTTTTTGTAGGTTGCATACAGCACAACATCATTTTAGTATGTTTTATTCATGTGTTATATGCAGTTTTCAGTTTCATAGCAGCTTTATAGCTTTATTTAACCACCTTTTAACTTTGTAGTCCCTGTTCTCCTATGTTCTATAGACTGCTTTTCTGTGATACTTGTTGACACTGCTATATTTGTATTTTTATTTAAAGACAAAAGTAAAGATATGTTATGTAAAATAGATACGGTAAAACATTTGGGATGAAATTTAGTCAATGTTATTGTCCATTGTTCATCTCCAGGTTCTTCAGAAACTTTTAAATCATTTCAGAAAAAACAAAGATAAAGTGCTGCTTTTTTCTTTTTCAACAAAGGTGAGCTACTTGATCTTAATGTAAAGCCCGGGGAATTATTAGAATCTTTCATCCATTGCTGCTTTCTAGCTTGAAATGACTATGCAGGGAACAATAGAGAACAAAGCATATTCAAATGTTATAATTCTTTACAGGAGAAAGTCTTTTACATCATACATTTCTACTCCAATAAAAAAATTATTATTTGGGAAATGCTCCCCAAATGAGTACTATATCTGATATTGCCTCCCTTCTGCTCTCAGAACACTAAAATTTAGGAGCATTCATAGAAAATAATTCAGATTCAAAACCAAGAAAAGAAAATACAAAGTACAGTAGATATTAAAAATATGGAATGCACTAGTATAAAGGAGCATCAATTTAGATGTGTGAAGGATAGAGACAGCATACGTTACTACGGATGCATACATCCCCTCAATAATATGCAGAATATCTTCAACTGCCAGAGGGTATTAAAGTAGATTATACTCTCTTTCTGTTTTTGAAATATATTATAAAAATAGTATATTATATTGTTAGCCCTTGTGCATTGTGGATGCTGGATTTATGAGACTTTGGTTTTAATTCAGCAAGTCTCTTCTTACATTCCTTGGTTCGTGCAATAAAATCAATTTGTGTATATCATAATATGAGGCTCAGCATGTAGATGTGATATGTTTCCGAAATTGAGAATTTTTCTACAAGAAAAGTGAATAATACATGAATTACTTGCTAAATATAAAAGCTAATAGCTGTTTCCTTAGAAATAATCCCTGTTGAACACCAGGATTTCCCCCCCCTAAATCATATATACACTGCTCAAAAAAATAAAGGGAACACTTAAAAAACAGAATATAACTTCAAGTAAATCAAACTTCTGTGAAATCAAACTGTCCACTTAGGAAGCAACACTGATTGTTCTAGTCTACGGAGTCTACGGAGAGGGGCGGCATACAAATCTAATAAATAATAATAAAATAATAATAATAATGATGATGAGTCAATTTCACATGCTGTTGTGCAAATGGAATAGTTGTGCAAATGAAATATTCAATGAGAATAATTCATTCATTCAGATATAGGATGTGTTATTTGAATGTTCCCTTTATTTTTTTGAACAGTATATATATAAGATTGTACTAACTAAATCCAAACACTTTGGTTTTGATGTGTGGAATTCTTATTTTGCTATTTTGGGGACTTTATGTCGTGGCAATCAAGATAAAACAATAATAACCATGTCATAAATCCCAAATGCTACAAAGCAGAAATTTCACACTTAATTGTCTGTAGGGTTTTTTTTAAACAAATTCTGATGTAAATATGTAAAGTTTCTGTATTAAATTACAACATTATTATATCATGTCGTCTCGAGAAGAGCGGCATAGAAATCTAATTAGTTTTTTAAAATGTGCTAGAGATTGGAAAAATTTTAATACTAATATAATAAATGCCAACAATAAAAATGAGAAATATTTCTTTTAAGCCAGTATGTGTGACTTTGGCATGATGATGAAAAAAGGGGTTATTAGGAACTTAATTTGCCTGCTAGTTGTTTTTTATCTGTTCATTTACTGACTTTTCTATCAGTTGCTTGATGTTCTGGAACAATATTGCATGGCATCTGGGCTAGATTACAGAAGACTCGATGGCAGTACAAAGGCGGAGGACAGAATCAAAATAGTAAAAGAGTTCAACAGCATGGAAGAAGTTAACATTTGCCTGGTTTCTACAATGTAAGAGAACACCATGTCTGCCTCTGTCTAGATAGAAATGTATTGCAAATGTATTGCACTCTTGATTGATCTTGCATTTGTCACCTCCTTATAGATTTAATATAAATGTTTAGTTTTCTCCATATAAGTTGGCAAAGAATGAAAAGTTTATTTTGTTGGGCAAGTTATATATCTTAAACGTTATTATGCTACTGTAAAAATGGCTAAGGTTTCCCCATCGGGATGTGAATTATAGAAGTGATTGGGCATCACTAGTATACCAGTGGCGGCCCTATCTGGACCGGGACTCACTGCTCACAGTCACTCATGCCCTCATCACCTCGAGGTTCGACTACTGTAATGCTCTCTACATGGGGCTACCTTTGAAAAGTGTTCGGAAACTTCAGATCATGCAGAATGCAGCTGCGAGAGCAATCATGGGCTTCCCAAGATATGCCCATGTTACACCAACTCTCTGCAGTCTGCATTGGTTGTCGATCAATTTCCGGTCACAATTCAAAGTGTTGGTTATGACCTATAAAGCCCTTCATGGCATCGAACCAGAATATCTCCGGGACCGCCTTCTGCCGCACGAATCCCAGCGACCGGTTAGGTCCCACAGAGTTGGCCTTCTCTGGGTCCCATCGACTAAGCAATGTCGTTTGGTGGGACCCAGGGGAAGAGCCTTCTCTGTGGCGGCCCCGACCCTCTGGAACAAGCTCCCCCCAGATATCAGAGTTGCCCCCACCCTCCTTGCCTTTCGCAAGCTCCTTAAAACCCACCTCTGTCGTCCGGCATGGGGGAATTGAAATTTCTCTTCCCCCTAGGCTTATAGAATTTATACATGGTATGCTTGTATGTATGAGTGGTTCTTTAAATTGGGGTATTTTAGATTATTTTTTAATATTAGATTTGTTTTCATTGTCTTTTCATTGTTGTTAGCCGCCCCGAGTCTTCGGAGAGGGGCGGCATACAAATCTAATAAATGAATGAATGAATAAATGAATGAATGAATGAATGAATAAATAAATAAAATACTCAAATGGTTCTAGGAAAAATCTTGATTGGCTATAGAACTGTGCAGTGAGTTTGTCTACAGTGAAAATCTACATTGCAATTTTTTAAATTTTCTAGTCATACTTTGCTGATAATTGTGAAATTGTTATTAATTTGTAAAGAGAAAAAAAATAGAGCAGGGGTACTATATGGTATACATTGTTTGTACTCTGGTATTTGTTCCTGACTCTTTACCTGTCTTTTCCTTATTAAGGGCTGGTGGATTGGGTCTTAATTTTGTTGGTGCTAATATTGTTATACTGTTTGATCCAACATGGAATCCAGCAAACGATCTTCAAGCCATTGACAGGTACATTCCAACTCTTAAATTGTTGGGGTTTTTAAAGTTTTCTTTCTATGGTTGGGAGAAGTGGTGGGATAACAAATGGTTCGCCAAAAATGTGAGTGCGCATGCATGGCTTCCACCTTGTGGCGAAGGTTGACTGAGCAGCGTTTTGGGGCCTACTCCACTCCATCTCTGCTCTTCAGGACAGTGGCTGCTTCTCTCCACTGCTGTTCTTGGTGGGTGTTCTGCCGGGCTCTCTGATAGGAGCCTCCCGAAAATTCAAGGGTACAAATTTCAGACACACACAGGTTTGAAAATTCAAAACAATGTTCTTTATCACAAAATTCAAAATAAACAAAGCACTCTTTTTGTATTGCAAAGAGCACTCTTCCCAAAACAACCGGGAAGTCTGTACAATTTCCCTTAAGCAGTCATTAAGTACTTAGCTAGCAGCTGTGAAGAAACTTCACGCCCCTTCTTCCAATGAAGTGAGACACACACACGTTGCTCTGCTTTGGTTTCAAAGGCATGAAAAAGCAACAAAGTCCAGCAACACAAGATTCCTGATGAACTCCGATCAGATATTCTTCCACAACGGCCAAACCCACATGCTGCTATTTATAGCAGCAGCCCTAATTACTGGAGCCCCACCCAAACACAGGTGGCCTCCCTTATTTCCTGTAATATGTTCTTACTTGGTCCCTTCTACGCATAATTCTGCGCTTGTATGGGTCCAAAATTTCATCATCTGAATCAACGGAAGATAAGGGAGATTGACTGCCTTGGCTGTGTGCCAAGCCCTCCTCTGCCCAGTCACTCCCACCTTCTTCTTCGTCCGAGGAAACTAAACTCTGAACTGATTCTGTCGGCAATAACACAGGCCTGTGACATATTGAATTTTCCTCTGCATCCACCTCCCCATTCCCTGGGGCAGGAGCTGGGCCAGAGCCAACCACAACAGTGGGAAAGAGTTTTTTGTTCAATTTAGCAAGTTGTGAGCCTCCACTTTCCTAAGTCCCATCTGGAACGTGCTGTGGCATAGAGAGAAAGCATTCAATAGGGCTGCTGCTTCTCTGTGTTGTGTAGTTTCCGGATGGGGCTTAGAGGAAAGCGGCAGCTCACAGCTGCTCAATGGCACAAGAAATGCTGTCTCTCCCAGCAAAAGCAGCAGTGGAGAGAAGCAGCTGCTGGCCCGGAGACTACATGGAGTGTCTCCGCGAGTGACTGAGCCTCGGCAAGGGATAGCTGCAAAATCTCTGCTATAGCGCTTTAGATAAGAACAGTTTGGTAATTTGAGACGGCATGTGGGTGGAGGCCGGGGGAAAGGCTGAAACTGGGGAATGGGATGGGCCCCGAAATGAGGCAAAGGGCGAACGGGCAGTATGCTTACCTTTGGTGAGGAAAGCGGACAAGGCGCGGAGGTGAGGCATGGAGATTATCTGGACCATGTGGTGAAGGATAGTACAGTGTTCCCTCGATTTTCGCGAGTTCGAACTTCGCGGAAAGTCTATACCACGGTTTTTCAAAAATATTAATTAAAAAATACTTTGCGGAGTATTTTCCCTATACCATGGTTTTTCCCACCCGATGACATCATACGGCATCGCCAAACTTTCGTCTGCCTGTAATAATTTTTTTTTAATAAACTTTAATAAATAAACATGGTGAGTAATAATCTGAATGGTTGCTAAGGGAATGGAAAATTGCAATTTAGGGGTTTAATGTGTTAAGGGAAGGCTTGGGATACTGTTCATAGCCAAAAATAGTGTATTTACTTCCGCATCTCTACTTCGCGGAAATTCAACTTTCGCGGGTGGTCTCGGAACACATCCCCTGCAAAAAGTGAGGGAACACTGTATATAGGGCGGGGTGGGCAGGTCCAGCCAGTGGGTGATTTTACCAGTTCTCCAAACTGTGCAAAATCGTAACAACAGGTTCACCTGAACTAGTCTAAACCGGCTGAATTCCATCCCTGGTTGGGAGTTCATATTTATTTTGATCTTGAAAATATTGATTTTTCAGGGCATACAGAATTGGCCAGCGTAGGAATGTGAAAGTATTTCGGCTAATTTCTTTGGGGACTGTGGAAGAAATCATGTACTTACGACAGATTTACAAACAGGTAAAAGTTTTCATTATATTTGCAGCCATATTGGTTTCTTAATATATTGCTGTTTGTTGGGAAAGGAAATCAGCCAAATACAACTCTGTAATCTTTAGCTTGGTTTTATAGCTTTTGGATTAATTTAATTTTGTTTCATAAACATTCCTGAACCATATATTATTTAGGAAAAGGAACTCTGCCATTCACCCAAGTGCATTTAATGAAAATAATATCAAATTTTATTTTATTACTATACCCTCAATCACAATATATTTGTTGGGACAATCAAACCGGCACAAGAAATTATGTAAACTTTTAAGTCTCAACATTTTTTTCAGCAGACAAGAGTCACAAAAGGGAATGTTCAGGCTTTAAGGTCTATAATTTTAAAGACACTCTTAGGTGGAAAGTTGTAAATTGCATTAGTCAATGAGAGAGATCAGCATTTAGGATGAAGAATGATATGGTTTTATAATAAGGGTTTTTTTTAGTTGTTTAGTATTGGATTGTTACATGCTGTTTTTTTATCACTGTTGTTAGCCGCCCCGAGTCTGCGGAGAGGGACGGCATACAAATCCAATAAATAATAATAATAATAATAATAATAATAATAATAATAGCTGTCCCATCCCTTTCTGTACTTTCTTCCATGCCCATTCTAAAAACACAATTAATTCCAAATCTCTTTCTAGCCATAGGTGAAGAATGGTATGAATTGGCCATTAAATTCATTTGTCATTTAATTTAAGAAATGTAATAATCTTCCCAATGTCACCATACTACATATAGTCTTCCACTTACAACAGTTCATTTATGATGTTTTGAAGTTACAACGGCATTGAAAAAAAATGACATCATTTTTCACTCTTATGACCGTTGCAGCATCCCCATAGGCATGTGATTTACATTCAGATGCTTTGGCAACTGGTTCATATTTATGACAGTTGCAGTGTCCTGGGGTCATGTGATCCCCTTTTGTGACCTTCTGACAAGGAAAATCAATGGGGGAGCCAGATTCACTTAACAACCATGTAACTCATTTAACAGTTGCAGTGATCCACTTAACAAATATGGCAAGGAAAATCACAAAGTAGGGCAAAACAAATTTCTCAGCAACCAAAATTCCAGATCTCCTGGCCATAAGTCAAGGACTACTTGTATATCTGCATATTTAACACCTTCTTAGCCAGGAAAAAGGTGCAATTTCTCCAAGGGCAGCCAATCTAAATATTGTCCAGTAATAATCAAACTGTTTTTCCAATGCAAAAGCAAATAATGAAGTCATCAAGGATTTACAGTGCAGCAAAGGAGGGTGAAAGAAACACCCCATCCCAAGTTCCAAATCTGATTGTCAAATGTGGCGGAGGCATTTGACTTATATAGGGTTACAATATATGGCTTGACAGATAGCCTCTGTGTTGTCAGGTCCTGAATTATATCCCTGCTGTCTGTTTAATTTATAATTGCAGGAAGGAGAAAAGATGCTTTTTTTCCCTGCGTCTCCAAGATACTTTTTTCCTAGTGTGCTTTATAGTGTTCAGTCAATGCACATCATGAAGTGTTTCATTTATCTGTAGAATAAAGGAGAGGAAGAAGTTATTTTGCTGCTTCTGAAATATTCTTTTAAGGTAGAGGTAGGGATTACTTGATCTCACTGCTGACATCTCTCACGTAGGATATTTACTGTTAACTGCTATTAAGGATCTAAGGGCGTCTATTCCTTCTTTCTCATATTCTGTCCTCCAGTTCCTTTTCTACTGCTCAGCTGACATGCTGAAATTCCATGCCTCAACCATAAACGTGATGTATTCACACAGTCTGAATTTTGATCCTTCTAAATCAGACTTCTGATATCCTCCAGCTATGCTGGATTTCAACTCTCATCATCTCCAAACAGTATAATCCATCACAGCTGGAGGGCAACAGGCTCCTAAGGATAATTTCCAGCGCAGACCATAGAAAAGAAAAGGAAGGAATACTACCCATAAAAATGAGTGCTACTGTGCTCATTAGGGTTCAGAACCAGGAAATAAGATCACTATCATAGAAGTTCATATATCTAGAATCTACGCAATACTGTATCTGAATTTGTGAAATATAAAGCTTTTAAGTGATCCTCAGTGCTCCCACTTTACATGGTGGAGGGAGAATAATTTGGGAGATTTAAAGTTGTGTCACGGTTATACATTTTACTTGATAAGATTATGCTATGTTACATAGATTTTGGCCGATGGCCAATCTAAATATTTCCATATTTATGCAGTATATTTTAGATGCAATTGTTGAAGTTGGACTTCAGTAAAATGCATAGTAGAGATGCTGTCTTTATTTATTTTATTTATGTATTTATTGGATTTGTATGCTGCCCCTCTCCGGGGCGGCTAACAGCAATAATAAAACAGTATATAATAATAATCCAATACTAAAAACAGTTAAAAGCCCATTATTAAAAAAAACCCAAACCAAATATACATACAGACATACCATGCATAAAATTGTAAAGGCCTAGGGGGAAAGAGTATCTCAATTCCCCCATGCCTGGCAACAGAGGTGGGTTTTAAGCAGCTTACGAAAGCCAAGGAGGGTGGGGGCAATTCTAATTTCTGGGGGGAGTTGGTTCCAGAGGGCTGGGGCCGCCACAGAGAAGGCTCTTCCCCTGGGTCCCGCCAAGAGACATTGTTTAATTGATGGGACCCGAAGAAGACCCACTCTGTGGGACCTAACTGGTCGCTGGGATTCGTGCAGCAGAAGGCGGTCCCTGAGATAATCTTGCCGTCTTATATCAGAGGCAGGCAACCCGGATAAGACGGAGTGGCTGTGGGTTTTGCCTCCCAAGGACAACTCCATCTGTCCTTCCATTACCCTGGGGGGGGGAATTATTGACCCCCTCGGAGAGGGTCGGCAACTTGGGCGTCCTCCTCAATCCACAACTCACATTAGAGAACCATCTTTCAGCTGTGGCGAGGGGGGCGTTTGCCCAGGTTCGCCTGGTGCACCAGTTGCGGCCCTATCTGGACCGGGACTCACTGCTCACAGTCACTCATGCCCTCATCACCTCGAGGTTCGACTACTGTGATGCTCTCTACATGGGGCTACCTTTGAAAAGTGTTCGGAAACTTCAGATCGTGCAAAATGCAGCTGCGAGAGCAGTCATGGGCCTACCTAGGTATGCCCATGTTTCACCAACACTCCGCAGTCTGCATTGGTTGCCGATCAACTTCCGGTCACAATTCAAAGTGTTGGTTATGACCTTTAAAGCCCTTCATGGCACTGGACCAGAATATCTCCGAGACCGCCTGCTGCCGCACGAATCCCAGCGACCGATTAGGTCCCACAGAGTGGGCCTTCTCCGGGTCCCGTCAATTAAACAATGTCGGTTGGCGGGCCCCAGGGGAAGAGCCTTCTCTGTGGCGGCCCCGGCCCTCTGGAACCAACTCCCCCCGGAGATTAGAACTGCCCCTACTCTCCTTGCCTTTCGTAAGCTCCTTAAGACCCACCTTTGTCGTCAGGCATGGGGGAACTGAGACATCTCCCCCGGGCATATACAATTTATGAATGGTATGTGTGTATGTATGTGTGTTTAGAAAATGGGTTTTTTAAAATGTTTTTAGTAGAAATTTAGATTTGTTGTAAACTGTTTTTTCACTTTGTTGTGAGCCGCCCCGAGTCTGCGGAGAGGGGCGGCATACAAATCTAAATAAACATAAACAAACAAACAAACATAAACATATGATTCATCGGCTTCACATGCTCCTTTTAGGAAGCTCTTCCTCTCACAGAGTACCTTAATTCAGAACCAGAGAGTGACGATATGTCACTTGATCAGGAGGAAGTGGGTTATTGCTCTAGCCCAGGGGGTGTCAAACTCACATTGTCACATTGTCACCTGATGTATCGTCACTCCCCCCCCCCCCCGGGGATGAGTGTGGCCAGCACATGATGCATTCGGCTGTGGGTTGCAAGTTTGCTCTAGAGCAGTGATGCCGAACCTTTTTTCCATCATGTGCCAAAAGAGTGTGCACGCGCGCTATCACACATGGGCGAGTGCCCATAATTCAATGCCTGGGGAGGGTGAAAACAGCTTCCCTCACCCCCCTCAGAATCCCTCTAGAGGCTGGTAACAGACTGTTTCCTAACTTATGGTGGGCTCAGTAAGCCGTGTTTCACCCTCCCCAGGCTCCAAAGTCTTCCCTGGTGCCGGGGGGGAGGGTAAGAGTCCTCCCCCATCCGACCCAGAGGCTCTCTGGAAGCCAAAAACACCCTCTCAAAGCTTCTGTGTGAGCCAAAACTCAGTTGGTTAGCACACACATGCACGTTGGAGCTGAGCTAGGACAATGGCTTGTGTGCCAGCAGATATGACTCTGTGTGCCACCTGTGGCACCCGTGCCATAGGTTCGCCATCACTGCTCTAGAGTCTAGCCCAGTGGTTCTCAACCTTTCTAATGCCGCGACCCCTTAATACAGTTCCTCATATTGTGGTGACCCCCAACCTAGCACCAATTCTCCCAAAAGACCTTTAAGCTGATTGGCAGGAAGGTCAGAGGGACACTCCCACTGTAAGCGCCTGATTAGTCGGATTGTAAAAATATGTTCCAAAGCACCAGAATAGAAGCTTTAGTTCCTAACACCATGGGAAATTTGTCTTTTCCCATAGTCTTAGGCGACCCCTGTGAAATGCTCTTTCGACCCCCCAAAGGGTCCCGACCCCCAGGTTGAGAACCACTGGTCTAGCCAAAGGAAACCTGAATAATAATACATTGGGACCAATTTCATGGCCTTTCTGTGACCTAGCTCAATTAATACTTACTTGACAGTAAGCTATCTAGTATCTTAATATAATTTGCTATTCTAGCTAATGAATTATTGCAGGGATGAAGATGACGATTCCCTGAACTGTATGTCTTTGCAACAGTTTTTTTAAATAGATTTATTAATTTCATATGTTACACAAAATAATAGGAAAGATCATGCCTGTCCTGTGCTATATGTTAATGTGGTAGAACAATACCATATCTACTGGGAAAATAAAAATATATTATTTCCTTGTTGGACATTCTGCTTGCTTTCCATAAACCTGTTTCGGTACTATGCGTGTTTGGAAATTCTGCTGTGTCACTGGCATGTGCCTTTGAAACCTGTGTGTTGCTCTGTTTTAGCAACTGCATTGTGTAGCGATTGGAAGTAAAAATGCCAAGCGATATTTCAAGGCGGTTCAAGGATTCAGCGAGCATCAAGGAGAACTTTTTGGGATTCGTAATCTTTTCAGACTTCAAGACCAAGGAACCTGTCTTACAAAAGAGATTCTAGAGGTAACTCTACATTTATTTGGGTTTTCTTAATATTTTGATTTACCCACCCTATTAGTTTTTTTATGTCGCTGAATAATGACTAATTAGAAAATTTAAAAGAATATTTAAAATAATATTCACTATGATAAAATCAGAAATTCTCATTGCGTGAAAATAGTCCAGTTTGTTACGGCAGCATTTTTTCTCCTATTCGCTTAATTTTAACTGTGTACAGATTTACCCTACTGGGAAATGTGAATACATAATTTTTTCCTTTATCTTCATCGTTATGATTTGTTTGTTTTTTTGCTCAGGATGTCAGCCACTCAATCAGTCTCTCCTCTGGGACATTGTATTACATATCCCCTTCCTTTATTTCTGACAGATTTCTATTTTGGGTGGTTATATTCCTTAGGACTGTGGGGATTTATTCTTACATGAAACATTGAAATTAAAAAACTGGAAATTCCTTTATATTGAGCTGGTCTTTTCAGACCTTAGTAAATGTGCCAATTGTTATTCTGTATTCCTATTCCTTGAGCACAAATTGAAGTCAGATTTCTTGCATAGGAAATAGAATGTTTATACTATTAGTATATAATTTAGTGACATAGACAGAATTTGTAGACCAACTCAGGGATTGACTTATTTAAAATTGTTTTGCTGTTTTATAGAGAGAAGGCCAAGTAGAAGCTGGTGTCATGACAGCTGCTACATGGTTGAAAGAGGGATCCCGGCCTCGTGAGGTAGAAATAATAAATAACAATATCATGAAACACGTTGTATAATGTTTTTGTAAATATGATTTATAACATTTCCTTCTACAAATAAAATCTGAAGAAAACAGGAAGAATTAGAAGTATTAGGAATGTGAGGCCATTGATATTCTGAATTCAATTATATTATACATATAAATGTAATATACAAAACTTGCATTATAATGTACAAAGTTTATTTTCCAGACCCTTTGGCAGGTTTTGAGTTTTGTTCATGAAAAGGAAAAGCTGAATAGATATGATCAGTGTTACATGACACTGCAGAGCACAGTTTAAGTTGCACTAACTAATCCAGAGATCTCTCATAACCAAACATTTATTAATGTACAGCCAGCTAAGGTGGTTCTTAAAAGTGAAATAAAAGAGGTGAAGCTTTTGATGCAACTATGGAGCTAGTGTAATGAACTCTAATTTGATATTTGTCTTTTACTGTCTTAATATCTTTATTGTACCTCAGTTCAAGAGCAGGACAACATTTTCTCCCGCTACTAAAATTCAGAATTTAGAATGTTCAGTTTAGTAATAGAAGTGAGAATTTATAATGATATATTGGCAGCAAGTTGCACAAGCAGTTCCATGAAATATAGAGATTCTGATATATGATTCCTATTAGAAAATGATAACAACTTTCAAGAGCTGTACCATGAGAACATTTGCAAAGTTTATCTGAAGTACCTCCCTTAACTTTAAGAATTTATATTGTTTATATTTGGAGTCAAGGGAATTATGAATATTTTGTTATAGTCAAAGACTTTGTTCTAAAAAGAACCCTAGTACAGCTGATAAACAAGGTATGATAAGCATATGTAGCAACTGTATCATTAAAATATAACATAATATAGAGAATATATAGAGAATATAGCGGCCCGAGTCTATGGAGAGGGGCGGTATACAAATCTAATAAATGATAAATAAGTTAAAAAAATATGGAATGCATTAAAATTATTATTATTATTTAGATTTGTATGCCGCCCCTCTCCGCAGACTCTATACCATATATGCCACAGTTTTTGCAATATATTTCTTTAAAATCAATTAAACTTCTAATACCATACTGTATGTATTAGTTACAACAATTTTTGAATGGAATAGGATTTCTTTTCTTATTGAGCTACACATGTATCTTTGATTTGGATTTTGTTTTGCACAAAATAAAAAAGAAAAATTCTTGAAAGATTAGACATTATTATGTGGAGATTTTCTCCATAGTAAGTAAATAGTAGATAGCCTTTTTGTTGTTGCATAGTCATCTCAAGACCTTGACTAGTTTCTAAGGATTTTCTTTTCCACAACAATTCATACCTGCTTAATATAAGTGCAGGCAGAATGCAGGCATAGCCAATGAACACAAGCCAAAGAAAAGGAGAGAAGTCTGTTTTTGATATTGTCAAATACTATCCATCTCCCTGTGAAACTCCCAACATATTTCACTGTATCTCCCATTTTTTCAGAGAGCTACATGTGAAAAGAGAAATTAGAAAAATAACCCTTCTTCGTAGTTGATCCACAAAACCAATCCAAGAGCTGATAAATCTCACCTTACATTAAAAATTGTGATACAGCTTTTAAACACTTACAATTACTGTATTTTTCAGACTATAAGATGCCCTGGAGTATAAGACGCACCTTAGTTTTTAGGGAGGAAAATAAGAAAAAAAACCCTGCCTACCAGCATGCATCTGGCTAGCGTCCTTAGCAAACAGTTTGAAACAGTTACATTAGCCTCCCAAAGCTCCGTTTGAAAGGCTTTTTTCAGCCTTGTAAAGCTCTGTTTCAGAGGCTGTTTTCCGCCTTTTAAAGCTCCATTTGAGAGGCTGGGTGGGGTTACATTTGGTGTATAAGACACACCCAGATTTTCACCCTCTTATACTCCGAAAAATGTGGTACTTTTATGACAGCAATGTAATTTTTAAAGGCTGATTGTTACCAATGATATTTAATGAAACGTTTTAAACTAGTGGCTTCTTTCATACAGGAGACAGAGTGCAATTATGAAGATCAAGATGCAAACCCATTCGAAAAAGAAGGACTTGGGTATTTGAGTGATTTCAGTGATGAGGAGCACGAGAAGAAGTCTAAGGCCCAAGCAATAAAAAAGAGAAATTACAAAGCAAAACATGACAAAGTGGCAGAGGGACAGCTCAGTTTACGGCAGTGTGGATTTTCTAAACTTCTGGAAAAGAAAACTAGAACAGCCGAGGATGGCGGTTGCATCGGGAGGTCTGTTGATGAAAATGCTGATCACAGAATTGTAAGAGAGCAATCCAAAGGGAAGGCCCAGAATGATGGTTCTGTGAAAATTGAAGGCAGGAACATTTCAGGATGTAAGAAAACCTTGCTGTCAAAAATGAGTACGGAAAGACAAGAGAAACCTGGTGAAATAGCAAATAGGGCGTATCCTGTTTTATCATCCTCTGAGGAAGAAAAGGATCAATGTAAAAACATGTATAATTCAAATAAAGATGGAACTGTTATGAACATTGATGACAGCTCAAGTGAAAATGATATTATCTTTCCTTCCCAATTTCCTGATGGTCAGGAATCTATTAGAAGATTTCAAGAGACAGACAAAAGCTGTGATGCAGAAAAAATACGTTTACTTACACCATTGCAAAAACATTTGACTTCCGAGGAGAGTTGCACAAATGCTTTGCCTCTCAGTAAAATAAAACCATTTGAAAACATCCAAAAGAGAACAGCTAGGAATGAAGTAAGTGATGTTAGCGACGAATCAGAAGATATTGAGATGTCCATTTCAGGAAAGCAGAAATCAACCAGTACTATGAAACAAAAACTATTCCAGAACAAGGAAAGAAATAAGTCTTCTAGAACCGTTGTTCATAGAAGCAATCAAAGTAGGAAACAAAGCAATGCTGATTCTCAGATTATAGAGGAATATTCATCAGAAGAAGAACATTTTCCAGTCATTAAGAGAGTTATCACTAGTAAAACAAAACTAACACTAAAGGGTAATAGGAGTGGAATTCAAATGATGCCCAGATTCTCACCATATCTCAATTATCCTTCTAAGACATTGAGAACACACAGTAATTCTAGCAGATGTCAGTCTTCTGTAAGCAAAGAGCCACCCTCAGGCCAAGAACAAAAACTAGGATCACTGGATGGACTTTTAGGTAATTATATTTTACTTCACAAAGGATTTGTTTCTAGAAAATTGCCATTTTGACTCAGGTAGACTCAGTCTTCTATCTTTCCGAGGTCTGTAAAATGAGGACCAGGATTGTTGGGGGCAATATGCTGACTCTGTAAACTGCTTAGAGATGGCTGTAAAGCACTGGGAAGCAGTATTACATCTTCAGTTCTTCCTTAGACTTTCTCCTTGAGATGATAAAGTCTTCCTAAGCAGGTATTACTAAAATGCCCAATGTTATCAACATAGTATTTTGTGCTGCTTAGGAGGGGTCAGCTTTACATGATTCCATTCTTTGGAAATCAGAGAGATCAGAAGGCAATGTTGAGTTATTGGTCAATGATAACAAATTATTATTTAATGATAATAATAATAATAATAATAATAATAATAATAGATTCATAGGACCAGATTATCTCAGGGACTGCCTTCTGCTGCACGAATCCCAGCGACCAGTTAGGTCCCACAGAGTGGATCTTCTCTGGGTCCCGTCAATTAAAGAATGTCGCTTGGCGGGACCCAGGGGAAGAGCCTTCTCTGTGGCGGCCCCGGCCCTGTGGAACCAACTCCCCCCAAAGATTAGAATTGCCCCCACCCTCCTTGCCTTTCGTAAGCTGCTTAAAACCCACCTCTGCCACCAGGCATGGGGGAATTGAGACCCTCTTCCCCCTAGGCCTTTCCAATTCTGTGCATGGTATGTATGTATGTATGTTTGGTTTTTTTATATTAATGGGTTTTTAATTGTTTCTAACATCAGACTACTATTGTACACTGCTTTATTGTTGCTGTTAGCCGCCCCGAGTCTCCGGAGAGGGGCGGGCATACAAATCAAATCGAATGAATAAATAAATAAATAATAATAATAATAATAATAATAATAATAATAATAATATATTAGATTTGTATGCCGCCCCTCTCCGAGAACTCAAGATTTGATCTTGTTGCTAATGTTATATAACAGTGATAGTGAACCTATGGCACAAGTGCCACAGATGGCACGCGGAGCCATATCTGCAGGCACATGAGCCATTGCCATAGCTCAGCTCCAACGTGCATGAGTGTGCTGGCCAGCTGATTTTTGGCTCACGCAGAGGCTCTGGGAGGATGTTTTTGGCTTCCAAAGAGCCTCCGGGGAGATGGGGGAGGGCGAAACACGAGCCTACTGGGGCCACCATAAATTAGGAAACAGGCCTAATTTGGTCTCCGGGGGATAGGGAAGCTGTTTTTGCTGTCCCCGGGCATTGAATTATGGGTGGGCTCTCGCACATGAGTGATAGTGCGTGTGCATGCTCTTTCAGCACCTGAGAGAAAAAAAGCTTTGCCATCACTGTTATGTAATTTCACAAAGAAGCTACTGGAAGAGATCATCTAGCAATTCACAACACATTAAACATGAAGTATTTATTATAAATATTTACATGCCACATATTATGTATCATTCATGAGGTCCTGCATTATGCCTTCTCTACAAAGCCAGTAAAAGATATTAGGTGTTGTTCTTATGAACTAATTTTACATGGGCTTGCAAAACTTCTGCTAAACTAGTAGCAAAAGCCGGTGGAACATTTGGCATCAAATCCTTGCCATGGCCTCTCCCTAGCACCTGATTGGCTGTCACCCAGACTACCTTTGAGAAACTGGTCCAAATAAAGCTTTTCAGAGGGGTGTTTCGGATGTTCATTCTGCCTTAGTTTTCTTGTAGTCTCGTTTTGTTAATCTATTCTTTATTCCGTGTGTATGATTCTTATAAATTGCCAAGAGTCCCTATGTATTCCGTGGTTATTAAATGTAATTAATAACCTCTAAAACATTTAATCTGGATATAGATTGTTGTTCATGTTTGTTGATTGCATAGAATAGAGTTGTTAGTTCTTTTGTGTAATCTTTGAAGCTGATCAAACAGAAATAATTTTAAGTGGTTAAAAATTGAATATTGTTGTTGTTGTTGTTATTATTATTATTATTATTATTATTATTATTATTATTATTATTAAAATGTGTATGCCGCCCCTCTCCGTAGACTCGGGGCGACTCACAACAATAGTAGCAAAACAATATGTAATACAAATCTAATAATTTAAACTAAAAACCCATAATTTAAAAACATGCACACAACACACTATACATAAACAATATAGGCCTGGGGAAGTTATTTCAGTTTCCCCATGCCTGACGGCAGAGGTGGGTTTTAAGGAGTTTACGAAAGGCAAGGAGGGTGGGGGCAATTCTAATCTCAGGGGGGAGCTGGTTACAGAGGGTCGGGGCTGCCACAGAAAAGGCTCTTCCCCTGGGACCCACCAGACGACATTGTTTAGTTGACGGGACCCAGAGAAGGCCAACTCTGTGGGACCTAATCGGTCGCTGGGATTCGTGCGGCAGAAGGCGGTCCCAGAGATATTCTGGTCCAATGCCATGAAGGGCTTTATAGGTCAAAACCAACACTTTGAATTGTGACCGGAAATTGATCGGCAATCAATGCAGACTGCAGAGTGTTGGTGTAACATGGGCATATATATTTTCATTACCTTGTATTTTATTATGTTATGCACCAACCCCTTTAAATAATAATTACAATGCGATATTTAATAATTATTATAATTAATGTTGGATGGGATGGCATTATCTAGTTCACTTTCAGGAAAGCTAAGCAAGTTGGATAAAGTTGGAGACACCGCCCAGAAAGACTAGAGTGGGAAATTAGGAAGTAAAACACCCGAAAGAAGGCACTTCTCTATTATCCCAGAACAACAACAGCATGGTCATATCCATGAAATTATTATAAATTAAGCTCACTACAAGGAAATAAAATGTTTCTCTTTACTAATGAAAAATGAAATTTACATTTCCCCCCCAAATTGCTAAATATTTAAAGTTAGAGATTAAAATGCACCATCAGCCAACTACAAGGTCTTTAGAATTTCTGAATCCATAGTAATGAAAATTAACCTTGGGATTTTGTGAGGAACTTAATTTTAACAGAACATTCATCTACAAGTCAATCATATTGACGCAGCCGCGAGAGCCATCGTGGGGCTTCCAAGATTCGCCCACGTTTCTTCAACACTCCATGGCTTGTATTGGCTGCTGATTGGTTTCCGGTCACAATTCAAAGTGTTGGTTATGACCTTTAAAGCCCTACATGGCAGTGGACCAGAGTACCTTTGGAACCGCCTGCTACCGCACGAATCCCAGCGACCGATAAGGTCCCACAGAGTTGGCCTTCTCCGGGTCCCGTCGACTAAACAATGTCGTTTAGTGAGCCCCAGGGGAAGAGCCTTCTCTGTGGCGGCCCTGGCCCTCTGGAACCAACTCTCCCCCGGAGATTAGAACTGTCCCCACCAGTGTTCCCTCTAATTTTTTTGGGGGGGGCAGAAAAGTATAGTGTCTGAGCGGCAGTCCGTTTGGGACTGGGCGGCACTCTTTCCCTCTCACACTTTCCCTCTCGGCTTCTGGGCAGGTTTGAAAAACTCTGAGTTGTTGATGATTTTTAAGTGAGCCATTGCTCACTGCTCAGCTTAGAGGGAACTATGGTCCCCACCCTCCTTGTCTTTCGTAAACTACTCAAGACTCACTTATACCGCCAGGCATGGGGGAGTTGAGACACCTTTCCCCCAGGCTTTTTTATACTTTGTTTTATGTTTGGTATGAATGTGCTGTTTGGTTTTTTAAATAATGATAGGGTTTTATATGTTTTTTAATATTAGATTTGTTCCATTACTATTGTGTTTTTTATTACTGTTGTGAGCCGCCCCGAGTCTTCGGAGAGGGGTGGCATACAAATCTAATTAATAATAATAATAATAATAATAATAATAATAATAATAATAATATTGTAATCTTAAACCAATAATCTCTTTATTTTGTTTCAATTATCAGATAATGTTGCTGAGGTTCCATATGTTCATTCAAACCAACATGTGGTTGGCCCAAGTAAAGCTGAAAATAAAATGAGTCATTGGGCAGTCCACGATGTTTTTGAACTACGACAATTTTCCCAGCTCCCAGCAAACATAGCAGTATGCAGAGCCAAGGTAAAGAGCAGAAACTGAGAAGTATGTTTCCTTTGCTATTGTTGTTCTTTAACCTCAGTATTTTCCTTTTTAAACATGGCTTTTCATTGTTGACCACCGTGAAAGATCAAAGGTACAGTTACTGGAAAATGGTGCCTACAGCAGACACTTAACAAAGTGAATGTTGCTATTTCTGTACCAGGGGGGTGAGAAAATTATTATGGAAGTTTCACTGAGAAATACTTAATGGTACATGTCAGGTATGCCAAGGATATGGCATAAATCCTTTTGTTGCTGATTGTTGTTTTAAAAAAACAACAATCAGAAAGGAACTATAGTATGCAAACACCCCCCACATGTTTATTTCATATGTTAAATCAGAAGCTTAATTCGATACGTTTATTTCTGTAATTTCCCCTTCTCTCCATCTTTTCATCAGAATACCACTTTAAGACTTGTGAATAGAATAGAACAGAATAGAATAGAATAGAATTTTATTGACCAAGTGTGATTGGACACACAAGGAATTTATCTTGGTGCATATGTTTTTGATGTTAGGTGACCATTTTAGGTCTTGAGATATGATAGAACCTAGAAATTTGAAGGTCTCTACTGTTGATACTGTGTTGTCTAGTATTGTGAGAGGTGGAAGGGTTTCTCCTAAAGTCAACCACAATTTCTACGGTTTTGAGTGTGTTCAGTTCTAGATTGTTCTGGTCACAGCACAAGGATAGTTGTTCAACTTCCCATCTGTATGCGGATTCATCATTGTCTCGAATGAGTCCGATCACTGTTGTATCATCTGCAAACTTCAGTAGTTTAACAGATGGATCGTTTGAGATGCAGTCATTAGTGTATAGAGAGAAGAGAAGTGGTGAGAGTACACAGCCTTGGGGGGCACCTGTGCTAATTGTACATGTATCTGATTTGATTTTTCCTAGCTTCACCTGCTGCTTCCTGTCTGTTAGGAAGTTTGTGATCCACTTACAAGTGTGTTCAGGTACCGCTAGCTGATTTAGTTTGGTTAAGAGAATGTCCAGTACGATGGTATTGAATGCTGAACTGAAGTCCACAAAGAGGACCCTAGTGTAGGTCATTGGAGATTCAAGATGTTAAAGGATGTAGTGTAAGAGCCATATTAACAGCATCATCTGTTGATCTATTTGCTCGGTATGCAAATTGCAGGGGGTCTAACAGTGGATCCGTGATGGTTTTCAAGTGGAACATCACTAGCCTTTCAAAGGTTTTCATAACTATAGATGTTAGAGCAACTGGTCTGTAGTCATTCAGTTCCTTGATGGAGTTAAAAGGTTACAGTTATAGCAGAAGTCTTTTTTGGTTTTTGGATGAATGTCACATGTGATTCTTAAATTTGTATCAGCTGTCCTATTGTATAAATTTGACAAGCCTGTTATATTATATTTGGTTCCTTAGTTTAGAGTTTACAGACCTTTCTTTCAAAACTTCTTCTGTCTTCTTCATTTCTCCACTTTCATGTCTCTCAGATATCATATAGAGTCTGTCTACTGGCCATATTGGTAATTGCCGCATTACTAATACTATAATGTCAATTAATTTGAAGCTTCTCCCTCCTGAGAAGTTGCAGACTTTATTGGAGGGAAAATCAATAGGGAAATCCAGTGAAATCCTGTGTCTGGAGATAGAATAGAATAGAATAGAATTTTTATTGGCCAAGTGTGATTGGACACACAAGGAATTTATCTTGGTGCATATGCTCTCAACGTACATAAAATAAAATATACATTTGTCAAGAATCATGTGGTACAACACTTAATGATTGTCATAGGGGTCAAATAAACAATGAAGAAGCAATATTAATAAAAATCTTAGGATAGAATGAAATAATCTAGAAAAGATTATCAGTCCTTCAGTGACAGATAGGTTTTCCCTTTCCTTTTGCAACCTCTCCTCCCCACCAGCATAGAGTAAATATATGCCACTATAGAGACTGTTAATCCTGTGAATGTAACAAAATTACAGAATTAATTAATTAGAATTTTATTTGATTTCAACAAGGCGTCTCCTATAGAATACTAAGTTGTTGAATGATTCCAGGAATGGAGTCCCTATAAAGTGTTCCGACTGTTGCCTCCTGATCAGCTTTTCTGTAATCATTACAGCATATACAATATCCTTTTAATATTCACATGCCTTTTCCATAATCTATCTAACATTGGCAATGTGATCACGAGTTGCTGAGCCCCATTCTAAAGCCAGCTTGTGTATCAGGCAACTCTTGGTCAATGCTTCTGTAGCTTCTCTTTAATGATTTTTAACAAGCTTTCAGTGCAAACATGCAATAGTTGGACCAATCTCTGGCATCACCTTTATTTATTAATGGGATACAACCAGATCTTTTCCAGTCCAGAGGTCATTGACATGTAGTCAATATTTCTTGACAGAAGGGAGTGATAATATTAAATTCAAGGGTACAAATTTCAGACACACACACATTTGAAAATTCAAAACAATGTTCTTTATCACAAAATTCAAAATAAACTAAGCACTCTTTTTGTATTGCAAAGATCACTCGTAAAACAACTGGGTGGTCTGCACAATTTCCCTTAAGCAGTCATTAAGTAGTTAGCTAGCAGCTGTGAAGAAACTTCACACCCCTTCTTCTTCCAAGGAAGTGAGACAGACACACACACACACACACACACACATTAATCTGCTTTGGTTTCAAAGGCGTGAAAAATCAACAAACAAAGTCCAGAAAACAGCAACACACGATTCCTGAAGAACTGCGATCAGATACTCTTTCACAACGGCCAAACCCACACGCTGCTATTTATAGCAGCAGCCCTAATTACTGGAGCCCTACCCAACCACAGGTGGCCTCATTTTCTCTTGTAATAATCCTTCAGTTGTTGTCTCCTATGCATCACTCTACGCATGTGTGGATGTGTCATTAATTCTTGTTCAGAATCCAAGGATGATACGGATGATTGATCTCCTCCTGGGCTGTCTGCCAAACTCCCCTCTTCCCTGTCACTCATGCTTCCTTGGTCAGAGGAGGCTTCATCGGCAGATTCCATCAGGAGCAAAACAGGCCTGCGGCATGTGGATGTCTCCCCCACATCCACCTGCACATTCCTTGGAGCAGGAGCTGGGCCAGAGCTAACCACATCAATATTAAGTGGCATTGGTCTTAATAAGTCTGCAGGCATTCCATCAATACCTGGGGTTTCCCAGTTTGGCAATTTCTCCATGGCCCATTCTACTTCTTCTATCAAGAAGTTTGATTATTTATTAATGTGGCTTGTCGTGCTGAAAAGCTGAATTGCTTTTACAGCAAGCATGCCCTTAGTATGTCTTTTCCTATTAGATTATTTCAGAAATTGATATTGTTCCTTCCACTGCCCATTTTGGTCTTTAATGGTTTCATGTTGGAAAATTACTTTCAGCTTTTTAAACTTTGTCCTTATTAGCTTTGGCTGCCCTTTGCTGATCAGCTATTTTGATAGTGTCATCGGATAGCCACTTGTTCATTTTCTATGGTTTTTGGTGTGACACATACAATACTTTCCACAATTTGCATTTGCATTTCTCATCACTGTTCATTTGGGTCTTTCCATTCTAAATCCATAGGCTCAAATCTATTCTTAACTTCTATGGTATACACAGGAGAGATACTGTTCGCACTAAATTTTGGGGGGATATCTTCATTTTGCAAAGTTTGAGCTTCAGTTTCGCCATTGATAGCTGATGATCTGTGCTACAATCAGCAGCAGGAATTGTCTTAACATTTGCAAATGAATTTTTCCAGTGTTGTTGGCATACAGTGAAGCCTATTTCATTTCAGTATTGTCTGTTTGGTCCTGCCTATCTGTATAACTGTCGCTTGTGCTGAATAAACAACATATTCAATATGTTGAGATGATCTTCCTGGCAAAATTGCACTAGGTGATTGTTGGCTTTATAATGTTCAGCTAGCTCCAAAGCTGCCTACTATTTTTGCAACTTATCCTTGTCCTAGCTTTGCATTAAAATTACCCATAATATAGAAAAGATCCTTTTTTGATATTTGCTTGAGAGCGCTTTGAAGCTTACTGTAAAAAAAGTTCAAATTCATCAACATTTGAGTCTTCATTTGAGCCATAGATTTATAGTATGGTGATGTTGAGTTGCTTGCCTTGAATTTGGATAGATAAAAATAAAATAAAAATGAAATATAGTAATATCTAATCTCTATTAGATATTACTATATTTCATTTTTTTTATTTTTATCTATCCAAATTCAAGGCAAGCAACTCAACATCACCATGCTATAAATCTATGGCTCAAATGAAGACCCAAATGTTGATGAATAATCAAAACCCTAGGATGGAATTCTTTATTGGCCTTTATTGTGATTGGACACACAAGGAATATGTCTTTGGTGCATATGCTCTCAGTGTACATAAAAGAAGATTCATTTGTCAAAAATCATGAAGTACAACACTTAATGATCGTCATAGGGTTCAAATAAGCAATCAGGAAACATTATTAATATAAACCGTAAGGATACGAACAAGTTACAGTCATAAATGAGGGGACATGGGTGATAGGAACAATGAGATAGTAATGCAGCTTTAGTAATGCAGCTTTAGTGAATAGTTTGACAGTAGTGAGGGGATTACATACATAGAGATTTGCAAAAGCTATCAAAGCAGCTAAAGCAAGAAGCTTTTTTGGTGGTGTGAGTGTATCATATTCCAGCTATCATGCTTCTTTGGCTCCACAATCCTTATTGTGGCCTTGAGATTTTCCCTTTGTGGTGATTCCTACTTTTCCATCTTCTCCTGTGTTCTAGTTCACTCACTTCACCGGTATGGGAAATATTTCATTCTGTGATGTAGCATTTTGTAATTGTTGTTTCACGCCAGTGGTTCTTATTTGTAAGGCTATAATCATGCTTGACTTAGATGAGAAGCAGTTGCAGAATCACAGTGATTGGTAGGAATCATGTTTTGTTAAAGGAATATCTGTCTCCCACTCCTTTCCATTTATGGAAGGCGATTCATGTCTCATGCATTTTGTTTTTCTATATTTATTGAGTGGGAGTTCCTAACTGGAAATGAAACCTCAATCTTGGTGGAAAAAATTGCTTGGTGATTTTATTTACCATCTTTACCTCCTACTTTAGCTAACCTAATAATCTCTTTGCAATCTTTAATTTTATATCTTTATGTGTAAGGCTAATTTTCATATCTGTTTACTTGTTGATGCATTGTTTACTTCCTCGGTGAAAATGAGTGATTTTAAATGGATATGGCAATGAGGGAGGATTCCAGAGGGGAAATTATTGTAGTGATATGTGATTTTAATCAACATCACAGAAACCACCGCTATAAAGAGGTTTAATTTTGAATACATTTTAAGTGACTACCAGTATATCCTAGTCAATGAAAAGGGAAGCAGTAGTAGACCGAATATCAAACAATCAGTTTCCGGTCACAATTCAAAGTGTTGGTAATGACCTATAAAGCCCTACATAGCATCGGACGAGAATACCTCCGGGACCGTCTTCTGCCGCACGAATCCCAGTGGCTGATAAGGTCCCACACAGTTGGCCTTCTCCGGGTCCCATCGACTAAACAATGTCGTCTGGCGGGCCCCAGAGGAAGAGCCTTCTCTGTGGCGGCCCCGACCCTCTGGAATCAACTCCTCCCAGAGATCAGAATTGCCCCCACCCTCCTTGTCTTTCATAAATTGCTTAAGACCCACCAATATCGCCAGGCGTGGGGAAATTGAGACACCTCCCCCAGGCTTACAGAGTTTTATGTATGGTATGCTTGTGTTGTATGGTTTTTAAATGACTTTTAATTATTAGATTTGTTACACTGTATATTGTTTTTATTATTGTTGTGAGCCGCCCAGAGTCTACGGAGATTGGTGGCATACAAATCTAATAAATTGTTATTATTATTATTATTATTATTATTATTATTATTATTATTAAATTAATGTTTAGAATGTAGTGTGTTAGTTAAATGATAAGAAAGATAAGATTTCAATTATATTTTACATTGCCACAGGAGATCAGCATAGTCATATTTGAGTTAAAATAATACTTTTTTTTAAAATGACGGGGACTTGTATCTCAAGGGAATTTGAAAAGGGAAGATTGTTTCTTTCTGGAAGATCACAATTCTTTTTTAAAAAAGAAACTTTGAAAAATAGACTATCAGGAAAGAATTATCACAGCTAAGTGATTCACAAGAATAGTTAACCAGTAATATTGAGGAGAACTAATTGAGAAAATAAGGCTACCTAAGGAAATGATTAAATGTGATTCACAAATTTGCACTAAAGAAATGTAAAATAACAAAAGATATAAACCTATAGAGATTCATATTGCTAACCATAATGTTAAAATATCTATCTAGAGTAGTGAACACTAGGGAAATTAAAATGAATATTGGTAGAAAATGAGGTCATAGAGAAAACTGAATTAATTTCTGGTATACAAGTAGAAGGGCAGATTTTCAGTGTCAAAAGTGATATTTTCAAGAAAGGGGTCCAAGGGCTGAAGAAACAGGCTCCAGTAATACAATTAGGAATGGAAGACATTTTCAAAAGTATTGGGTTTATGAGAATATTCCATATTCTTATCATGACAATCCTTCCGGTAGATTGACAAAGCCTCCCAGTAAAAGTGATAGGAAATTAGGAAAGGCTGTTGAGGATCTAATAGAAGGCTGCTCTACAAAGAAGGGGGAAGTGACAAAATGATGATGATTGGATATTAACATGATTAGAAATGGACACCTATGTTGGTCATTGTCATATTGACATTTCCTGACTGGAGAAGAACTTGCCAATTAAAAGAGAAACAAGATTCCTGCTTCTGGATGCTTATTTTACATTCAGAGTGACAAGCAGTGCTTCCTTTTTGCAAGTTTAAAAGCCTCCCACCATTAGTCTCTTTCTCTAAAAAAGATTCTTGTTATTTTCATTTTCCATTTAGGAGATTCCTGCAGATGAGAGTTTATTTATTTATTTATTTATTTATTCATTTGTCCAATACACAAATACATAGGAAGAAAAATAGACATGTAGTAATATATATAAGGGTAAAGTGAACTTAGAGGAGAGGATATATGAAAGAAAGAAAATATACATGATAAGTGAGAGAAAGGAAAGACAATTGGACAGGGGACGAAAGGCACACCAGTGTACTTATGTATGCCCCTTACTGGCCTCTTAGGAACCTGGAGAGGTCAATCGTGGAGCGTCTAAGGGAGAAATGTTGGGGGTTAGGTGTTGACACAATTGAGTCCGGCAACGAGTTCCACGCTTTGATAACTCGATTGTTGAAATCGTATTTTTTACAGTCAAGTTTGGAGCGGTTCGTATTAAGTTTGAATCTGTTGCGTGCTCTTGTGTTGTTGCGGTTGAAGCTGAAGTAGTCATTGACCAGTAGGACGTTGCAGCATATGATCTTGTGGGCAATACTCAAATCGTGTTTTAGGCGCCGTAGGTCTAGGCTTTCTAGGCCCAGGATTGTTAGTCTATTTTCGTAGGATATTCTGTTTTGAGTGGAGGAGTGAAGGGCTCTTCTATGAAATATCTTTGGACATTCAAGGGTGTTGATGTCCGAGATGTTGTATGGGTTACAGACAGATGAGCAGTAGTCTAGGATGGGTCTGGCAAAAGTTTTATAGGCTCTTGTGAGTAGTGTGAGATTGCCTGAGCAGAAGTTGATACTTTGTCATGCCTTGCTTCATATGCAAAGGGAGCTAAAATAGAAAAATCCAACCAAGGAGAAGTCTGTAACATAGTTCACACTCAAAAAGTTGTAACATAATTCAGAACTACAAGGAGATATACCATAGATTTGCCTTGCTTGGTAGCTACCAGATTGGGGCTTCAGAACTCTGGATAAGCCGTAAATGGCAACAAAGAGAAAAGCTGTAACCTACCCAGATTTTTGGAGCTGAAATCTGGTAATCCTATACAGTATTTAGGTTCCCAAATTGGAGATTATACAAAACATAGTCTTGGTTAAAAAAAGAAAAGAAAAAAATTACTTAGCACAATATAATATAATATGAGCAGAGAAATCATATAATTGCATTGTGCACTGTATAGTTAATTTGTTGTTTTAATGCAAGGTCACAAAATGTATACTCTGCCCCTTGGTTATATAGACCCCTTTTTTTCTGTCAATTGCTTGTTTTCAACAAGTTTACTTAAAGTTTCACTGAAAAGAAATATACAAAGATACCCATTGAATTGAGGATTAATCACTATGGCAACTGAAATGTGGTGACTGAAAAGGGGATGTATTTTCCCCTCAGCTTCCTGCCAGCTGTCATATTCAACTTTTGCGGCATGAACCTAGTCCAAAATATAGACAGTGATCAGTGCTAAGAAACTATATCTGTATTTTAATAAATTGGTACAAGTATCGCACTATAAAAGAAGACTTAATCCCTTGAATTGGATGACAGACACTTGGCACTCTTGACAAAGTTTGATAGAGAAATAACAGACTGCTTTGTAGTAAAACCTGGATTAATGGTAAACCCCTCTTTATGTTATTGCAATGTGGTGTAAATGAGAGAAAAAAAGTCCCCTTTTTATGCCCAGTGCAGGTCTTAAGTACTCTGCAGAATACTGTACATTAAAAAATTAAGGTTATTAAGAACATATTGTGGCTCTTGAGTTTTGTATTACAAAAGTACTTTTGATTTGGTCGTATAAACAAAAGGTTTTGTTAACTGCATTACGTTGGAGTACTGATCATCTTTCCTGGAGTTTAATTCAGCGAAATTGCTGTATATGAGAGAAAAACTCACCAATCTCCATTGCAATTTTTGACTCATAACAATGAAAAATCGTGGTTTCAAAGAAACACAGAGAAAAAAAGAAGTAACCATACAAGTCTCTCAAAGGTTTTTGTCATATAAACAAGGATTTTTCTGGGGTATAATAAAATAATGATTTATATCTATTAGATATAAACAATAGGTATAATTTTATGAATTATTGTTAAACTAATTTATTTTATTATTCAAACATTTTATCTAAATCTCTTAGTTTAGATCTTGGAGGATAAAATTGCATATACTCACCACCAAAATGGGAGGATGAAGTATGTTACAAGATCCATCTTTAAAGGATGTACATCTAGTGAAATGCCAGAATAGGACCTTCTCTGTGGTGGCTCCTTCCCCTCTTTGGAATACCATTTTCCAATAGATAAGATTGATCCTTACATGATAGTTTTCTGGAAGATGTAGTTCTGTCAACAGGCCTGGGGACCTCTCGGTGATATGGAATTAATCAAGTGGCTGGAGTAGGAGGGAGACTAATAGAGCCAGGAGTAAGAGTTAAATGAGGCATCAGCTTAGAATTCTTACATACTGTTCTGTCGAGCTCTCTGGTAGAATCCTCCCGAAAATTCATAGATACAAATTTCACACACACACACACACGTTTGAAAATTCAAAACAATGTTCTTTATACTGAAAATTCAAATAAACTAAGCACTCTTTTCTATAGCCAAAGAACACTCATCTCCAAACAAACTGGTAATTTGTACAAGTCCCTTACTAGTTCTGTGATACTTAGCTTGCAGCTGTGAGGCAATTTACAGTCCTTCTTCTTTCACAAAGTGAAACACACTTTGCTCTGGTTTAGTTTCAAAGCGGGGGAAAAATCAGCACACAAAAGGTCAAAGTCAGTAAAGCAGTCAGGAAACACAACGATCAGATAATCCTCCACAATGGCCAAACCCACAGGCTGCTATTTATAGCAGCCTCACTAATTACCACAGCCCCACCCAACCCTAGGTGGCCTCATTTTCTTTGATAATAATCTCTCCGTTGTTGTTGCCTATGCATCGCTCTCCGCATGCGTGGCTGTATCATTAACTCTTGTTCCGAATCCAAGGAGGAGCTAGATAATTGATCTCCTTCTGAGCTGTCTGCCACACTCTCCTCCTCCCTGTCACTCATGTCTTCTTGTTCAGAGGAGCCTTCATCAGCAGATTCCACCGGGGGCAAAACAGGCCTGCGGCATGTGGATGTCTCCCCCACATCCACAGTCCTTGGGGCAGGAGCTGGGCCAGAGCTAACCACAACACATACAAGAAAATGAAGTTCAACTTCCCCCTGGATATCATTGACGCTTACCTAATTTTGTCCAGGTACAAACTAATTTGAGAAGATTCTGGTGCATACGCTTTAGCAATAAATCAATAATTTAGAACCTTTGTGGGCCTGATTTTTCATGCTTGACAGCTGCTGTGATTGTGTAATTGTCACCATTGGGGAGGGTGTATATGGATTCTTACATTGTGAATTTTAATGTGAATTGCTGCAAATGACTTGGGCAGCGATATAAAGTTGTTTAATAAATAAGTAATAAATATGTTGCATGTAAGGAACCATTTTGACTTAGGTTAGACTTCTTTTGTAAATATATACAGTCAATTTCTCCATTACCATATATTCTCTATTTTGACCTCCCAGTTTTGTATCATTGGCCAGCTTTACTTTTTCCAATATTACATCAAGTGAACATGTGTCACCATCAGCCTATATTTCAACAAATTGTGACACTTTTAACTTATACTGTGGAATCATTACTAATAAAAACATTTGTGGTTTTAATTCAGATTTTATTTTCAAACCTCCCAGAGTGATGCTTGAAGAGTTTTGAATCAGTTCAGTATTTCTGTTTATTACAAATTTCAGTTTGTAACATTTTTCCAAGCGGGCCAGGAAGATGACTAAAAACATGTACTTGTAGGAAACTATGAGGAAAAAGCCAAGAGAGGGAAGTGAGAAAGGAATTGGATTTTTATTTATCTCTTATATTGTATGCTACCTCAGTCACAGAAATGACTTGAGGCTGTTTCAATCTAGCCTAGTGATGGTGAACCTATGGTACACATGCCACAGATGGCACACAGAGCCATAAGGGAGGACACACAAGACTTTGGTTTTAGTTGTTTCTTTTAATATTAGATTTGTGCCACTATAATATTGTTTTTATCATTGTTGTGAGCCGCCCCAAGTCTTCGGAGAGGGGCGGCATACAAATCTAATAAATTATTATTATTATTATTATTATTATTATTATTATTATTATTATTATTATTATTATTATTTGTCTTGTGTTAGCTCCAGCGTGCATGTGTGTGCTGGCCAATTGATTTTTGGCCTTTGGAAAGGCAGTTTCGTCATCCGGACACTTCAGGGAAACTTCAGGAAAATGCACTTCCGATTTGCCCATTTGGGCATTTTTTTTTCACCTACCAGCAGTGATGGATTCATACCGATGTGCTCCAGAGAACTGCACCGTTATGAACCCACTGATTTTCCGCAATTTTTTTCTGGCGTCTTCGTGTGGAAGACGTCCTTAGCTGTGCTTCGGATGAAGAATAAAGGTCAGCATTAAGACAAGGGTGGGCGGGAGGGCTTCTTCTACACCGAGACACCACAAAAAAAAAATCTCTGAAAATCAGTGGGTTCATAAAGGTGCGGCTCACTGGACTGCACCGACAGGAACCCATCACTGCCTACCAGACTTCAGAAAGTCCTGTGCGCATGCGCGGGAAAAGCGCAGGGGGGCTGCGCATGTGAGGTGGCAGGAAAGTGATGTGGGCACGTACATATATGCTAGCACACCCACACACACCCTTTTGGCATGCGAACCAAAAAAGGTTCGCCATCACTGGTTTAGCCTCTAGGGCAGTGATGGCGAACCTATGGCATAGATGCCACAGGTGGCACGTGGATCCATATCTACTGGCACACCAGATGTTGTCCTAACTCAGCTCCAACGTGCATGTGTGTGCTGGCCAGCTAATTTTTGGTTTACACAGAGGCTCTGGGAGAGTGTTTTTGCTTTCGAAAGATCCTCCGGGGGGGATGGGGAGGCATTTTTACCTTGCCCCGGCTCCAGGGAAAACTTTGGGGGGGGGGAGGCAAAACACGAGCCAACTGGGCTCACCAGAAATTGGGAAACAGGCTGTTTCTGGCCTCCAGAGGACCTCGGAGGGGGGGGGGCAGGAAGCTGTTTTTGCTCTCCCCAGGCATTGAATTATGGGTGTGGGCATTCGCACATACACAATAGCACATCCCCATGTTCTTTTGGCACCTGAGGTAAAAAAGGTTCACCATCACTGCTCTAGGGATTCACATGAAAGGAGATCTTGATGGTTAAGGTGTTTACGTATCTAGAGAAAAGGTAAGGTATATATTAAATAAATACACATATAATTAATTGATATTTGTAAAGGAAAAAAGTGGAGTGTTAATTTTGTGAACAATCCCGTACCAAAAAAAAAAAATCAGTTGTGAATATATTTCCTAGATAGTGGACAGACTCAAGGAATCTCAGATGCTCAAACTTCCCCGCAGTAATAGTGAATAACAATGGGGGAGAGATATTCTTTGTACAGAGAGATATCTACAGGTTGGACTTAATTTTTTTTTACCAAGGGGTTCTCTGCCTGGTTGCTGGGTGGGTGTGGCCATGGTGGTGTGACCTAGTCAGCCTCCTGCACCATCCTCTTATCCACAATCTCAAATTGAATATGACCCACCATGTACCGATACCAATTTTGTATTGTCCATTTTGTCGCATCCTTCCAGCCTAGGACTAGTACCGCCTGAGCGCTTTCTATTACTGCTTCTTTTATTTCTCTAAATTCTCCCATCTCGTTCCTTTTGACTAATACCGCCATTTCCTTTGTAATTGTCCAACGTATGTTTAACATCCTATCGGTGTCCTCTTGCACTTCTTTCCAAAAGTTCTGCACTACCGGGCATTCCCAAAACATATGCATAAACACTCCCTTATCTTGACACCCATGCCAACAGGTATTCTTAACATTCTGCTGGAAGTATGCAAGTTGAGCGGGGGTGTGATACCACTTATGTAATATTTTCCTTCTCATTTCCCTGACCCTTGCATTCTTAATTGTCCTTATATTCTCCATTGTATTCTTCATCTCTTGCACATCTACTTGTAATTCACTTTCCCGCCATTTAGTCAGTCCTTGGATCACACACCCATCTGCCTGTGCTAACATCTTATATATATTACTTGCTTGTGCCTTGGTGCCCTCACTTTTTTCTCTTATTATTTTCTCTAACTCTATCTCCTTCCTTAGTAGTGCTTCTTTATAAAATAAATAAATAAATTTATTTATTTATTTATTTATTTATTTAACATTTGTTTGTTTGTTTGTTTGTTTGTTTATTTATTTATTTGTCCAACACAATGAGGGTTTTAGTGGGTATATATCTATATACACATAGTAAAATACATGATGAAGGTTATAGAGGAGATACTCATAGTAAAATATATCTAAGAAATAATAGAAAAGAAGGTATAGTAATAGAACATATCAATGAAAGAATAGAAGAGATATAGAAATAGAAGAAAGGTATAGGAGATATAGGAGAGCAATAGGACAGGGGACGGAAGGCACTCTAGTGCACTTGTACTCGCCCCTTACTGACCTCTTAGGAATCTGGATAGGTCAACCGTAGATAATCTAAATAAATAATAAATAAAAAATAAATAAATAGATAATAATAAAGAATTATTATTATTATTATTATTATTATTATTATTATTATTATTAATTAGGTTTGTATGCCGCCCCTCTCTGTAGACTCGGGGCGGCTCACAACAATAACAAAGGCAATGTAAGAACAAATCTAATAATTTAAAAAACACTAAAAAACCCATTATTAAAAGCAAGCATACACACAAACATAAAGTATTTACTGATTCTCCAAACTACTCAAAATTTCCGCTACTGGTTCTCCGAACTACTCAAAATTCTCCAGAACCTGCTGAAACCAACCTCTGAAATTATAAGATCCTGATCTCATACTGGGATTTGAGGCAGAATGCCCAGTGATGTGCCTTTGCATGGTAGGTGGTGGCAGCAGCAGAACTAGCCAAGCCATAATCCCCAGGCAAGAGACAAGGCCATAGGGTTTTTTGAGAGTTGATTTGAGATTCCAAACTTGTATACATGAGCTCAGCTGTTTTGCTGCAGTAAGATAAACATCTAGAAATTAATTTAAACAATTTTGGAATGGCATTGACATTTAAGATGTCAAGATCTCAAATAATTATACGTTAGCGAAGATTCCGACAGCTTGCACAATTCGTTTCCCCCCACCCCTATTTTGAACTATCTGTGTTGCTCTGAAATTTGCTGATTTTCAAGCCCTAATTAAAAACAACATCAGCAAACATTTTCATTCTTATATTTGAAACTGTCTGGAAATGTGTTGAGCTTTATTTCTTGATAGGCATTTGTGGGAACTCTATACATGTTTAGCTTGATTAGCTGCCTTCCTTTGAATGTTTGACAAATTCAAATTAATTCAGTATTCCTACATGACAGACAGCTAGTTGGTTTGTTTAGCTAGCAGAAATTTTTTTACTCCTTCCCCCCTAAATACTACTTCAAGGATAATTTATGAATGCTTAAGCTTATACTACCATTAGTATGAAATATATTCTGTTTACAATTTTATTATTTAGCCTTTGGGCAGAAACTTAACAGTTAATTTTGAGAAGAGTATTTCAAATACAAGCTTTGCAGGCACTTTTAGCAATGTTTCCTGCCCCCTTCGAATTAGAGATCCCAACTGTAATAATTTATTTATACTACCGTGTTTCCCCGATAGTAAGACCCCCCCGATTGTAAGACATATGGGGGGTTTCAGGGGGGTTGGCTAATATAAGCCATACCCCGAAAGTAAGACATATGTCTTACTTTCGGGGAAACACAGGGGTATTGCCGGGGGGGGAGCCGGATGACCAGCGCCGTCCTTCGCCACCGCCTCTTCCCCGGCTTGGCAAAGCGAAGGACGGCGCTGGTCCCCGCTAAGCCTTCTGCGCCTGACTCGGCGAGGCGAGAGGGAAGAAGGAGAAAGGTTTTGATGCCGAATGCTAATTCAGCAGTGGATTCGTCTGCTCAGCTATACAGGTTGGGTCTGTACAACCCAGTATTTCAAAAGAAAAAGGAAAAAAAAGAAGAGTGTTTTTAGGCTCCTATCTCCCGATCCAAATTGCTTTTGAGCAGACCGGATTCGCGAGTGCCGGTGCATCCGCTCAGGTGGGGAAAAAATAAATAAATGTTAAGGCGCGGTAGGTAATCCGATCGGTTTGAGAGCCGGCTTCTCCTTCGCGCGCCCTGAATTCGCTTCGCCTCGCCTCCCTCAGCCACCTGCGCTCTGCATATGCCTCCGAGATGCAGACCCCCTTCGGGCACGCCGGGTTTCCCAGAGGCTGACAGCCCAGCCTCTCGTTAACCCGGCTGCCGACGGGAGGGCAGCCAGTTGTGAGCACAGTGGAGGGAGGCGGAGGGAGGGGAGAGGGTGCCCGCCTCCTCCTTCCCCGAAGTTGGACGGCGGTAGAGGTTCTGCAGCGGCAGCGACGGGATCATTTCGGGACTGGGCGGGCTGCTCTGTTGCTTATTTCCCAGCCGCTACTGGAAGGGCCCGGGCAATGCCCCCAGCCGCAGGCGCAGAAGGCTTAGCGGGGACCAGCACCGTCCTTCGCTTTGCCAAGCCGGGGAAGAGGCGGTGGCAGCGAGGTGAAGGACGGCGCTCCCCTCCGCTCGGCTTGCTTCGGACCAGCGCCGTCCTTCGCCTTGCCGCGGCGCCACCGCCTCTTCCCCGGCTTGGCAAAGTGAAGGACGGCGCTGGTCCCCGCTAAGCCTTCTGCGCCTGACTCGGCGAGGCGAGAGGGAAGAAGGAGAAGCGCAAGTGGATGCGGAGCGCCCGGGAGGCATTTATCCGCCCGGGAGGCATTTATCCGTCCTTCGCTTTGACGGCGCTGGTCGGCCCGCTCGGCTCGCTTCGGACCAGCGCCGTCAAAGCGAAGGACGGATAAATGCCTCCCGGGCAGATAAATGCCTCCCGGGCGCTCCGCATCCACTTGCGCTTCTCCTTCTTCCCTCTCGCCTCGCCGAGTCAGGCGCAGAAGGCTTAGCGGGGCTCCCCGGGCAAAGGCCGGGGCGCGGCGGCGGGCAAGGCGCGTAAAAAAACCCCGGGCAAGAAGAGCCCTCCGGGAACGGCTACCTTCACCCTGTCAATTTGGTGAGTGGAGGCGGGAAACGGCGGGGGGGGTCTGAAAGGACACGCGCGCCGCGACGTTCGCACCTGGCTCCGTGCCTTCCCGGCGCTCGTAGTTCCCTTCACTACCTTTGCCTCGCGTCCCCCCGCCCCCCCAATCGTCCAGCCCGTAAAGAGGTACGGGGCTGGGGGGGGGTGGACGCCTAACGCCGCCCGCCCGGAGGAGAAGAGGCCTCGCCCGGGCCAAAGCCCGAAGACGAGCCGGCCCCGGTGCCCAGGACAATATAAGACATACCCCCAAAGTAAGACACAGTGGGGCTTTTGGGGGTAAAAAGATAGTAAGACACTGCCTTACTATCGGGGAAACACGGTAAGAAGTATTGCATTAGTTTTGACAATACTGTATTTCAAGCAAGTTTGTGGGCTTCTAATCTACTTACAAAGCTTGATTATTTCTCCCCTTTTTAAAAAATGCTACTTTTTTGCTTATCTGATTTGTGGGTTGGTACTATTTAACAAGTAAGGCAAATAAATGAACATTCTTAGGTTTCAAAATTCTTTTAAGAAAGATATGATTATTTAGTATATATGTTTTACATTAATTCAGCAACATTAATATACTTTTAAGCTTCTCAGTGGCTTATCTAAGACTATAGGGATGAAAGGTTGCTGTCCTAGTGATATGTATTGCCTACTAACATCAGATTAATCTATTGAAATCAAGGATATTGAACCAAGATAGGTATTCAGCATTTAAAGTAATAATATTAGTTAGGTTCCCAGTTGTATTATCTTTCTTCTCCACCTCAGGATATGGACCAAAAGACAGTTTCACATGGACAGTTGTAATGATATAAGCCACTTTCAACATCTGGGCAATAATAACTGGAATCAGGGTACTAATATACTTACAGAAACTTTGTTGGGCACCTACCTTGCTTGTTCTTCCATTGGCTTTTTTATAGATTTCATATATATTCCAACTAAGAAACAGATTGCTTATGACATTTATAATTTGACAATGAAAAGACAGAAGAAAAGTAGACTTCCATAAAATTATGAGTTTGGAGACAGTTATTGTAAGAGAAGCAAAAGTAACAAAAGAGGAAAATGTAGAAGAAATCCAGAAATCCTGCAAAATAGATTATTAAGTAAGACTACTTTAGGTCAAAACCCCAGTTTCTAGGAAATAGGATAAAGATGCCCTTCAGTGAACCCCAACCTTTGATGACTATTTCCATATACAGTAGTTTTATTTCCATGCATATTTATATTATTATTAAAAGTGATTTACTACTGCCTTCTTTTAGGATGCTTTTTCAACTTTAGAAGTCTGGTTAATCAATCCCCAATTTCCCAGATGGGCTCCTATCAAATACTAACCAGACCCAATCCTATTTAATATTTACAATCAGTTGTGTCTATTCCAGATCAGTACTGAAGTCTAAATTGGATTAGTATTAACTGAAATAGTTGTGGTGAGGGGCTAGAAACTGGGACAGTATGAGTTTTAGTCCCACTCTAAGCACAAAGCCAACTACATGACTTTAGGTTATTCTTCTGTCTCAATCCTAAGAATCCTAAGAAACAGACATTAGCAAGCCACTTCTGAAATCTTGCCAAGAAAACTCTGGGGATTTATCCAGACAGTGGCCAGGAATCCAGTGATGATTGGAAGGTGGGATAGAAGTGAGGGTGAAACTAATTTACTTTAAATATTGTTTAGAAACTAACAACCTACTCTCTAACAAACAATTTGGTTTCAGAAAAAAATTATCTTGTAACCTGCAACTGCAAAAACATATGGACTGCATATCTCAATCAGGGCAAATCAATAGATACAATTTACAGTGACTTCTGTAAAGCCTTCGACTCAGTAGTTCATGACAAACTACTTCTAAAACTCAAATTCTACAGCATCTTTGGATCCCTCCATAGTTGGGTAACTGCATTCCTATCAAACAGACAACAAGTTGTCAAAATAGGGAGCACCTGCTTAACCTGTTCTGGTTAAAAGTGGCATACCCCAAGGCAGCATACTTGGACCAACATTATTCGTACTCTATATAAATGACCTTTGCAATCACATTAAAAGCAATTGCGTTCTCTTCGCCGAAGATGTAAAAATTTTCAACACCTCTGATAACACAGTTAGTCTCCAAAAAAAATCTTGACTTTGTGTTTGAATGGTCAAACAACTGGCAACTCCAAATTTCAACCAAAAAATGTTCTGTCTTACACATTGGCAAAAAGAATCAGAACACTAAATACAAGCTGAATAAACAAGATTTTACAGACAACCCTCACTCCGTAAAAGACCTTGGAATACTCATATCAAATTACCTAAGTGCAAAAGCCCACTGCAACATTGCAAAAAAGGCTTCAAGAGTTGTTAACCTAATCCTATGTAGCTTCTGCTCCGGTAATCTCACACTTCTAAGCAGAGCATACAAAACCTTCACCAGACCAATCCTTGAATACAGTATATCTGTCTGGAACTCACACATTTTGGACATAAACACTCTAGAAAATGTCCAGAGATACTTGACTAGAAAAGCCCACCACTCCTCCATTCGCAACAGAATACCCTACAATCCTAGGTTTAGAAAGCTTAGAACTATGTCGCTTTAAGCACGACCTAAGCATAGCCCATAAAATCATCTGCTACAATGTCGTTCCTGTCAACGACTACTTCAGCTTTAACCACAACAACACATGAGCACAAAACAGATACAATCCAACCTTGACTGAAGGAAATACGAATTTAGTAACTGAGTAATTGATGCATGGAACTTACTGTCAGACTCTGTAGTATCATCACAAAATCCCCAAAACTTTACCCTTAGACTATCCACTGTTGACCTCTCCCAATTCTTAAGAGGTCAGTAAGGGGCATGTATAAGTGCACCAGAGTGCCTTCTGTCCCCTGTCCTAATGTTTCTCTTTTATTGGTATCATGTATATAAATATTATTATATCTTTGTATATAACTAATACGTACTTGACAAAACAAACAAACAAATAAATAAAATAAAATTTAAAAATGTATATATATTTGTACATATATGTATAAATATATTATATTTCCCAATTTTGTTTCTTTGGTTTCTTGCTTGTTTCAGAGATGTTATAAAGCTTGGTATTAAAGTACACCATGTTGATCCATTTGAAATTTTAGTTATGGTGCATGAAAAAAAGAACTTTCTTTATATGGACCTGCCAAATTCCTAAAATTCTATGCTACTATCATTAAAGGGGGGAAAAGGAACAGAAGTGAAAAAAGTGTTGGACATCTTTTTCTTGATATAGATTTTGAAATTGACTCATTCCTGTTTCATTTATACATGTCTTCATTTATGCTGATTTTAGTTTAATTTTACTTTTTTGTTTAATTCTTGATGTTACTATTGATTTTTGTTTTAAGTTTTATCCCATTTTGGCTATTTATTGTTTGTATGCTTTATAGCTTGGAAAAAGTGGATATAATTGAAATATAAACACTAGTGTACATAAACTAATATCTTTAAGGCTACCTGTTTCTTTTTCATTTTCCTTTATGCAGGAAGCAACTCTGTTGAATTTCGCTGCAAAGGAACCATTAAGAGCTCATTACGGAGAGTGATCATTTGTCACAAAATGGCTAAAGTTTTAGTGACATGTTAACATTGATTAAAAATCAATTTCCCAATAAAAACATCAAGCAGTTGATGATAATATGAATCCAAGCATAATAAGGTCAAAATCTTTTTGACCTAAAATCTGTAAGGAATGTTATGAGAAATAATGCTGAATAAAATAACTATTAAAATATTCCACTTTCAATTTGATTTAGAGAAGCAGACAGAGTCCTGAAGATGGTTCATCAAAGAGAAAAAATGTGAAGCAGGATCATTTAACAAGTGAAACCAGCAGGCCTCCTTTCTTTTATATTACACATCCTGTACACCAGAAACAGAAGATGGTTCATCGGATAGGCTCAATTACCTTCCTGGTTGGAAAAACACCCAGAAAAATCCGCAGGTAAGATTACGATGTTGGAGTGTAAAGTTTTAAGTGACCTCAGGTTTTCTGGGCCCTGTCTAATTGTACCGAACAAGATTTTTAAAAAAATTAAAATGTAATAAATAAAATAAGAAGAATAAGAAATAAAATAATATTTATTTGGAATTATTACTTATTATATTTTGCAAACAATCTAAAAATATTTGTCCTTACAATTATAGTTTCTTGCAAATTAATGCAGGTATTGCCAGTAGTTTATATCTTTTAATTTTTGATGATTGTGTGTAACATGCAGATGCAGCTGAAATTATTCTGTAATAGTTTAGTGTAACCAAATGTTGTGTTTACTGGAATTCCTTCATTCCCTCACAAATTAATAATGATATACATTTATATCTATGGCATTGTTTAATATCTCTTCTCCAATGACGTAATAGTTGATTTAGTGAATGTCCAAAGTTACAATATCACAGTAAAAAGTGACTTATGACCATTTTTCACACTCATGACTATTGCAGCAACCTCATTGTCACATGATCAACACTCAGACAATTGGCAACTAACTGATATTTATGACAGTTGCGTTATCCCGGAATCATGTGATCCAGAGGTGGGTTCCTTCTGGTTCGGACCAGTTTGCCTGAACCGGTAGCAACCCACTGGTGATGTCATGATGATATCATGAAATCAGTTTGGTCATTGCTGGTCTGTGGATGCCGCTGTCTCGCTCATTTTTAAAAAACGTTTTTTGGTTGTTGTTTTTTTTAAAATGAATTTTTCCCTAGTTTTTTTTTCTTCTGATCATGTGCAAAAGCCAAATTTCTGGCACTGTGCATGCATTGCCATCTTAGTTTTAGCTTTTTTTAAATTTTAGCTTTTTTAAAATTTTGCTTTCTTAATTTTTTTGGCACTGTGCACAGCCAAATAAATTAAGGAAGCAAAAATAAAAAAAGCCAAAACCAAAATGGAAGGAAGCGAACCAGCAGCGAGGTTAGTTAGAAGCCACCCCTGATAATAATAATAATAATAATAATAATAATAATAATAATAATAATAATAATTTATTAGATTTGTATGCCGCCCCTCTCCGAAGACTTCGGAGAGTGATCCCCCTTTTCAATCTTTTGACAAGGCAATGGGAAAATCAGATTTACTTAATATGTTACTAACTTTAACAACTGCCATGATTCACTTAAACAACTGTGGCAAGGGAGGTTGTAAAAGGAGGCAAAACGTTTCACTTAGCAAGTGAAATTTTGGGCTCAATTATAGTCATGAGTCGAGGTCTATCTGTAGCTGCAGAGTCTTCTACAAGTAATAAACAGGGGAAAAAATCCAGAGATTGAGCTGAGTGAAAAGCCTGTGTTTTAACTGAACGATCACAGTAAAGATATTTAATTGTAAGTATTTGATCTAACTATTGGAAAGGGACTTTTGAGAGAAGACTAGGAAATGAAACACTGACCTCATCAAGATTTGTAAGAAATGTCTTATGAAGCCTTCATTGCCCAAGAAGACGGTAAACTTTCATTTCAGAATCACTGCATCGTAGTTTAATTAGCTTGATCGCTTACATCCCTTTCCATGAGGTGAATTATTCCTGAAAATCTCAAGCAAAATGATAGTTTAGGAATACTTTCTTTGATGTGGTCTCTGGAGATTTTCATACGGGGCAGATTAGGGTTAATGTCCTCCTAAATGGGGCTTTTGTCATTTCAGAAATGCAAGTAAGGAGTTGCCTATAGAGGCTTTGTACCTCTCTTTAGTTTAGCATATCTAGACGGGAATGGGACTTTTTGCCTCCGCTAGTTGGATGAAGTTCTTTCCTCCGCAGCAGCTCCTCGACTGCTGCCTTCACTCCCTCGCCCAAAGGCCCCTAGCTCTTGGCCCCAGCCCTTTGGCCACAAAAATCCAAATTCAGCCACAGCCTTTTGGCCACATGGTACACTTCGCCACCATCCAATCAGAACGGTTGTTACAAAATGCTACTTTTGGAAGGAAAGAATGGGACAGTTTGCTCTTTCATACACAAACACACACATTGAATGATAGAGAGGGAAGGGACCTCGGTGGCCATCTAGTCTGACCCCCTTCTCATTCAGGAGACTTACAGAATGATAGAGAGGGAAGAGAAGGCTAGTAGGGTGGGGGCAGTGCGGATCCCAGGAGGTAGCTGTTCCAGAGAGCCAGAGCTACCACAGAGAAGGCCCTCTCCCATGGCCCCACCAACTAACACTGTCTAGCTGACGGGACTCAGATTAGGCCAACCCTGTGGGCCTTATCAGTCACTGGGAGCTATGCAAAGCTATTTCACGTCTCTAATGAAATATATTGCTTTCTTGGATTGGACCAATTATATATTAAAAGCAATTTGTTTTGTGCAAATTAGGGTACAAATCACATTTTATTTATTATAAAATAAGTATGGGACACAAATATTGCTAAATTTACTATATTTTAATTTGTTGAAAGTAGAATTATTAAAGTTACAATCAATACAATAGCAATATAATAAAGATAGAAGGTGGGTGGAAGAAAGAAAGAAAGACATTTTACCAAATCAGAAGCTTTGACATGTTCTGTGAAACAAATTTTTTGTGTGATTTATGTTTGAAAAACTTGGCTTATGCTTCCTTGGGAAAAATTCCAGAGGTTGTGCTTACAGAAAATTAGGGAGCTTTTTCATGTGTTTTAGTAAGAAGAAGAAGAAGAAGAAGCATTGTATATTGAGAGATGAGTAAATAGGTTTAAATGAATAGGTCTTATTTTTGTACAGATCGTAGAGTCTAGTGACACAATAGATATTTTTGTATTTTCAAAAAAAAATATCTCCATTTCTTTACAGTCTTTGTTTGAAAGCTTTTAATATGAACAATTGCAAATGTCCATATGTCATTATTTTTCCGGGGTTGAAAATTTGCATTCCCCCATATGAAAGTTAATTTTTGAAAATTCTGCACCAGTTCAGATGCAACACCAAACCACCTCTGTGACTTGACAGCATCACAAAATTCTCCTTTTTAGATGATCCACGGTATAATTCTAGCATTTTGCTTAAAACTGGATGCAGATGAGAGTGTTTACCTAGTTGCCAAATTCATTTGGGGTTGTTTAAGGTAGTTTACACAAACTTTGCTTTAGATTCCAAACCCCAATCTGCAAACTCTAAGTTAGGGTACCAACCCATTTCATGTTTTGTTTTTATTTAAACAAAATCCCAACCCAACATTTCCTGTGTCTGGATTTCAAAGCATGATTTTAAAATAATCACAATTTAGTAGCCATTCACAAACCTTAGCTCAACATTTAGTGCTACATCTGAATTCTTAATAAGATTTTGCAAGGAGTGGGAGAAGGACCAGTTAAGAAAAGTCTTTCTCTTCCCTATTTAATTTTAACATTGTATTTAATATTGCATAATCTCACATGCAGAATGATAAAAATAGTGAATGGTAAATCAAGGAATTCAGACCATGCTGTTAACTCAACCTTTTTCTCTTCCAAAACAATCTCACTGATTTAAATGTAGTCATAACATTAGCCTTTTTATTTTGTGACAATACCCCGTTTTACGAATCCCTCGTCATACAAACTTTTTGAGATACGAACCTGGGGTTCAAGATTTTTTTTGCCTCTTCTTCCGAACTATTTTCACTTTACGAACCCAAGCCGCCACCGCTGGAATGCTCCACCTTCGGACTTCCTTTGCCAGCCAAAGCCTCCCCTCCATGGAAAACCCCACCTCTGGACTTCTGTGTTTTTGCGATGCCGCAGGGGATTCCCAGCAGCGCAAAAACGGGTGCTTGTCTGGCAACGGAAGTCCGGAGGTGGGGTTTCCCAGCGAGGGGAGCCTCAGCAAAATCGCAGCATCGCAAAAACACAGAGGTCCGGAGATGGGGTTTCAAGGACTTCTGTGTTTTTGCAATGCTGCGATTTCACTGGGGCTCCCCTCCCTGGGAACCCCACCTCCGGACTTCCATTGCCAGCAAAGCGCCCGTTTTTGCGCTGCTGGGATTCCCCTGCTGGGATTCCCCTGCAGCATCGCAAAAACACGGAAGTCCGAAGGTGGGGTTTCCCATGGAGGGGAGCCTCAGGGGAATCCCAGCAGTGCAAAAACAGGTGCTTCGGCTGGCAAAAGGGGTGAGTTTTGGGCTTGCACGCATTAATTGCTTTTCCATTGATTCCTATGGGAAATATTGTTTCGTCTTACGAACTTTTCACCTTACAAACCTCGTCCTGGAACCAATTAAGTTCGTAAGACAAGGTATCACTGTATTTCCATTATTTAGTCTTAACCTAGTTTTGAAAGAAGTGTCATTGATTAACCTTCCTATTCTCTGAGAGAATTAACTATTCTTTTCACCAATTGCTGCAGGAAGCAGTTTGAGGAGATGGCAGATCATTTTCATAAAGCTCCTGTGGAAGAATTTGCAAAGTACGTCACTCAAACTACATCAGAAGAAAGGCAGAAAATGTTAAAAGAATTTTACAGTGCAAAACACCCGGAATTAAAAGATCTTTTAAAAGTTGACGTCCCAGCTCCTGTTTCAGAAGGAAAGAAGGAAGGCCGCAAGTATAAAACCAAGTTCAGGGGAAAACTTTCCATTTCTAGCCCTGGGCAATTGAGGCCTGGTCTTCCTATCAATCTGGGTGTTCCAGGCAGATCTGACACTGAAGAAAAACAATTTCAGTATAAGCTTTCTGGACAGGCTCCTGGGGGTCAAAATAGGGAAGACAAACAATTGCCAACTTATATTCCCGAAGACAGCATTAATGGGAGAAACAGTCAGGCATCCAAAGACTTTATGGCATCTGAGTCACTAACTGGTAAATCAAAAATAATGGAGAGACTGTCTGCAAGTAGTTGTAAAGGACAGCTGAATTTGAAGGGGACACTGTCGCCCAAAAAACGTCTTATGTCTGACTCAGAAAGCAGACAGGCCGAAATCTGCCAGAAAAATGCTGTTGCAGACTTGCTGGGAGACACCTCTATTTTAAATGACCTCTTCACAAGTAATGAAAATAGTCCAGCCGAGATACCCAGGAGGCCTCTTAATGGGCCTGCCGAAAAAGCAGCAACTCGACCAAAAGATTTCTGGGACATGCTGAATGAAGAGAATGAGGAGTGTCTCCAAAGACTCACAGATGTGACAGCCATAGAGGAACTGTGTGAAAGACCGTCTTTCACTTCTTTGTTCAAAGAGAAAGAAGAGAATGAGAAATCACTTTGGAAGGAAAATGACAATTTCTTATGGAAAATAGAGAAGAAACCTGACACAGATGATGAATCTTTTTCTGGTATTTAATCTGGAATTTAAATACTGGGGACAGAGAATAAAAATGTTCACAGACATCCTTGAATTATTATCATTATCATTATCATTATCATTATTATTATTATTATTATTATTATTATTATTATTTATTGGATTTGTATGCCGCCCCTCTCTGCAGACTCCGCAGACTCCGCAGATTATGGTTTTATTCCCAGAAGTGGCTTAATGCATTTAATGAATTGAAGTTAATTAAACAATTTAAAGAACTGCAAACTTTCTAAAAAGCTTTTTCAAGGATCCCTTCCTTTCAAAAATCTTACAAAGAAAATGTATATATTTATTTTTCAGACATTTTCTATCAGTTTTAAGGAAGTTGCAAGAAAAAAAAAGATAAGTCTTTTACAAGAATTGAAGAAAATTCAGAGATTGAGTGTGGGTATTTTTTCCCCATCTTCTGTTTTTTCAGTGGGAACTGGAACAAGTAGGTTTGAAAAGCTGAACAGCCTGTCTGCACATTTGCAAAAAAAGCAAGGGAGTCACTTGATAAGTTTGAAGGGAATCGGTTTTATTTCAATTTCAAATTAGCAATCCAATTTCAAAAGTGTATTCAATGTGGAGATTTTACCAATTTGCTTTGTATTCAAATCTCCACATTGAAATTTTCCCTTGCCTGCAAAGTATTATCCTTCTCTGTATATAAAAAAAGCAGCATCTTGAGGAGGTTAAGCAGAATCTCATTTTCTTTGCATGCAAGCTTTGAGGTCAACCACATTCCTCCCTTTCTACTTAGTTAAGTTACATGTATTTTTATCATGTATTTAGTGTGGTCAGGGCACAACAGATATTATAGTGTCATGTAGTGAAAACTATACTCTTTTAAATTGTTCATGCTCTGTTGATGTTTGCATCATAGGGTTTATTACATTTCTGAAGCAATTGAAAACTCAATTGGGACTACATTGAAAACAATATGGGCTTGGACTTAAAAATAAAAACAAAGCAATCTGTAAACACTTGGAAATTGTGGAGTTATCTACCAATGAAATTTGCTTTGAATAGATTCATTAAAATAACGGGACTTTTAGATTTAAATTCCAATTTTTCAGTAGGTTTTTCCCTAAGCACTATAAAATTGGGATACAATTTAAAACGTTTTGAAAGTACTCAGTGAATAACAGGAGATAGTTGTACACTACAATTCAGAGAATATTTTGGGGGGGAAACCACTGCGATGATGTAAATACAGTAGCAGTACCGGAATTAGGACTTCAATTACTTAAAACTAAAATGATCAGTGTATGAAGCATATGACAATGTCCCCTTATTTGTTTTATTTAAAAAATCAATTGTATTTTAATTTTTTAAAATGTTAAAGATTTCTTTTTTTGAAAAAGCATTTTAATATTTGAAATTAGTAATTATTATTTATATGAGGGATATCTTCTTCGGCCCATAAGAACTCTGGGTATTAGAATTTAGCACTCTGGATGTTAGACTTTTAAAAAGACAAATGTTTCATAATGTTCTACTATTCATCCATTTTTATATAATTTGAAATCTGTTAGGCATCAGTGCCTCACTGAAAACCTCTCACCACTCTTTGCTGAGTGGACTGTATCTGTTCAATACAGAATTTTTGCAGTTCATCAAAAATCACATTATGATATTGACAATTTTATCTGTAAACAGATCTGTGTCTATGTACTTTAAATTATGTTAAATATTTCCTAACTGCATTTCATCAAAGCCAGTGATTGTGACAGATATAACTTTAACTTGGTTATTATTATTATAAACTGTCCATTTGAAAATAAGTCATTTCTTACTTAAACCACAAAGTGTAATTGTGTGTCCCTATTAAATCTCTTAAATGTTTGATTCTTATTAAATGGGTATCATTTCAGTCTACATGATAAAATTATTTTTTTAAAGTATCCCTTGCAATTTAAGTATCAACTAGAAAAACAATGACAGACTTTTTAATGTGTTGCCTTCACTAACAAAATTAGGATACATTCAGAAATATCTCTCTCTTGAAAATAGCCCTTGTTGAACTATATAGCATGTACTGACAGCAGCACAGGAAACGTTTTATGATATACTGCATTATGCCCTAAAACAGGGGTAGGCAAAGTTGGCTCTTCTATGACATGTGGACTTTAACTCCCAGAATTCCTGAGCTAGCATGATTGGCGCAGGAATTCTGGGAGTTGAAGTCCACAAGTCACAGTAGCTTATGCCTGACTAACTGAACAAAGATCCACTGAGTTCAGTGTCACTTACTCCCAGGTAAGTGGGTAGAACACCCTTCCCCAACCAATTCCTTCCTTACAGCTTATAATAAGTAAAATAATAATTATTAACACTAAAATTCCATTAGGGCCCAGATTGGAGAGTTGAGGGGGACACGAAATATTTACTTCTTCCTGAGGGGGGGGGGCATAATTGAGAAGTACTACCATAAAGTGATGCAACCAGAAAAAAGTGGCAACGGTCTGTCCAATATAAGCACAGATAAAACCCTCATGTTATACTGGTAGTACCATGTGTTCTGTAGACATGGTATAGATCCAGGGTGTGGGGGACACAGTGGAGTAGCAAAAATGGAGCTCCACCCCAGAGCACCCAATTTGCACTGAAAGATGTTGAAAAAAATGCGGGGTGTCCTACATAAGCCAAGCCCACAATGTAGTAAAAATTTTGGTAGGCGTTCACTGTATAGATGCCATCTTTTAAAAATGCTCTTGGGTAGAGCTAAGACATGTTAGGAAAAGGACTCATTTCTGTGGGCTTCCTATAACTGCCTTCTTTACCATCTGCCTGTAGAACTCAGTATTTCCTCAGTACAGTGTTCCCTCAATTTTCGTGGGTTCGAACTTCGCGGAACGTCTATACCACGGTTTTTCAAAAATATTAATTAAAAAATACTTTACGGTTTTTTCCCCTATACCACGGTTTTTCCCACCCGATGATGTCATATGTCATTGCCAAACTTTCATCTGCCTTTAAAAAACTTTTTTTAAATAAACTTTAATAAATAAACATTGTGAGTAATAATCTGAATGGTTGCTAAGGGAATGGAAAATTGTAAATTTGGGGCTTTAAAGTGTTAAGGGAAGGCTTGGGATACTGTTCATAGCCAAAAATAGTGTACTGTATTTACTTCCGCATCTCTACTTCGCGGAAATTCGACTTTCACGGGCGGTCTCAGAACGCATCCCCCGCGAAAATCGAGGGAACACTGTACTACTAAAAACCAAGGCAAGGAATTGTTTCTTTTTAGTTTAGTCATTCCTTGACATCAAGTATCCACCCCTACTCTAAAATAAATGTGTCAAGCGTTTATTTTATGTGATAAATACCCTCAACCAAATTAAGCGTGCTTAAAAACCACCACCTCCTCCCACCCACAACTCACTTCAGTTCCATACACCTAAGGTTTTCATCATGATACATCACAATTCCTTGGAAGACAGCAGGGGTTGTGGGACATAATCATCAGACACTATAGTCATATTTGACCTGATATTTCAATATCTTCAACATTGTAGGAAGTAGCAAAGGACTTCAATATATACTTGTAAAACAAATACTAGTCTCCATCATAAGTTTTCACCAGGATGTGGTAAATGGCAATATTTGAGGTCAAAGATAACAAAATGTTAGATTCAATATCTGGAATATTTTTAAATGAATTATGCACTCATGGATCCATTCAAATGAAAATTATAGGTGATTTCAGTTAAGTTGAAAATAATAACTACTGTGTAACATGTCAAAACGTATGATATGCATGAAATGTATATTTAATACATAACATAAGTATGAAGGTATAAATAGTATAATTGATCCCATATCACTTAGATTTTTATTTGAAGGGATTAAGTATAATTGATCTCAAGTATATATTTTCTATAATTCCTTTTTGACAGGAGATGTAGCAAAATTATGAGAGACCAAAGCCTTGTGTGTGAATAGATTGGATGGATGGATGGATGGATGGATGGATGGATGGATAATGCATGGATGAATGCATGGATAGATGGGATGGGATGGGATGATTGATAGATAGAAATAGATGATAGATGGTGAATAGATAGGTAGGTAGATGGATGGATGGATGGATAGATAGGTAGGTAGGTAGGTAGGTAGGTAGGTAGGTAGGTAGGTAGGTAGGTAGGTAGATAGATAGATAGATAGATAGATAGATAGATAGATAGATAGATAGATAGATAGATAGATAATAGACAGACAGGTGTGAATCAGGCTTCCCTCCAAATCTTCTGTATTGGCTCTTTGTATTGTCAAAATTATAACAATGTTCCAAAGTAGAAAAAATAGCACTGTGTGGAAATGACAAATGAGTAGTGTCACTTTGAAAGACTAAAACGAGAGAGCACATTGCAGGGCACAAAAACAGAGTGCCTTTTTTTAAAGCTACCAAACAAATGGACGGAGTACCAGGCAAATCCATTTTCAAAGTTTTATTTCTTCTAGTTTGCCTTTACAAATAGCCCACAAGGAAAGTGCCCAGGACTCCTCTTCAACCCCTGCCCCCTCCCAGCGCTGGAGGCATACTTGAAAAGACAACAATATACAGATCAGCTGCCTTTTCTTTTGGGAAAAGAGGAAAAAAAAGAGCATGCAGTGGGGAAAGGACTTTAGTGACTTTCCTCTTCACCATGGCGAGCACATACTGTAGTAATCCATTTTTTCATCAGCTCATTGCTAACAATCAGCCGCCTAAGCTCTGAAAACCTCCTTTTGCCGTTCATTGTAGTCTGATGCTTAAAGGACTTAATGTCAGTCATCAACTTGTTTTGGAGGAGAAGGACGGTGGGGGGACTGTGGCAGGAGGGGAGGTGGGGAGAATGACGAAGGAAGTGAGCCGGAGTTCAGCAATTGCTGTGGTGTGTGTGTGCGTGTGTGTGTGGTCTGACGCCAGTTCCTCATGATTTGCAGGGCGGGTTTCATTCTCACTTCAAGCAAAATGTGAGTCTCTGAATGCCTTCCAACAGAGCTCTGTGTTGGACGGCTACTATTCACAAAAGCGAATAAGTATCTGACTCCGGATGGATATAAAGTGGTACCTCTACTTACGAACTTAATTTGTTCCTTGACCAGGTTCTTAAGTAGAAAGGTTTGTAAGAAGAAGCAATTTTTCCCATAGGAATCAATGTAAAAGCATATAATGTGTATGATTGGGGAAACCACAGGGAGGGTGGAGGCCCTGTTTCCTCCCAGGAGATTCCTAGAGAGGCCCCACGAAGGCTTCTCCCTGCCTTTTCTAGTTACAGTTTCGGAGGCTCTGGTTTGTAAGTGGAAAATAGTTCTTGAGAAGAGGCCAAAAAACCTTGAACACCCGGTTCTTATCTAGAATATATATATATATATATGTTTTCGTAGATTTTCACGGGTACAGGTATGACGGTCTTGGTATATTCGGGTTTCTTCCCGTGTAGGATTTGGAAATTTCTGGCGACATTTCAACGAGGTCCCACTTGTCATCTTCAGGCTGGTGTTTGTGTCCTTGTTCTAGGGCGAACACAGCGAGACCTGAGCTGCCTTCCTTCTATAAATACTGGTGGCTGGGTGTGGTTTGATGGCTCAGCAATTGCCTGCTGTGTAGAAACTTCCTGGTGAGTCAGTGGGATAACACCTGGTATTTATAGAAGGAAGGCAGCTCAGGTCTCGCAGTGTTCATACCTGTACCCGCGAAAACATATATGTGTGTGTGTGTGTTTTCATAGATTTTCACGGGTACAGGTATGATGGTCTTGGTATATTCGGGTTTCTGCCCGTGTAGGAAGAACTCAAATATAATATCTAAAACTAAAACCCCGTAATAAAAATCCATTTGTTATAACAAAAAACAGTCATAATTGCATGCATACACACCATTCATACAGTTTGGCCATGAAAGATGTACAATTCATGGCCTCCAGGCCTGCTGGCAAAGCCAAGTCTTCGTAGCCTTACAGAAGGCCAGTAGGGTTGGGGCTGTATGGACATCGAGGAGTAGTTGGTTCTATAGAGCCGGGGCAGCCACAGAGAAGGCCCTCCCCCCGGTCCCACCAACCTGCATTGTTTAGTCGACGGGACCTGGAGGAGGCCAACTCTATGTGCTCTTATTGGTCTCTGGGAGGTATGTGGCAAGAGGTGGTCTCGTAGATCGTCTGGCTGAATGGTCCATCTGGGTCACGATGAGGCACTTTTATCCTGATAGCATGTACTTTTTTGGATCACAAAGTACAGCCTAGCAGAGGGGTTTTATTCATTGCCTGGCTACTTTTCCTGTCTAACTACCAAGTGCCAGACAGCCAGGGTTCCATCCAGATGAGGTTTTTCAAAGTTGGATTCGACCTCACACCAATTTCTCCTCTACATAAATTATGCCAGTTGGGAAGGGAGGAAGATCACTCCCCTTTACTGCAAAGTAATTCCTCTTCTGAAACCAACAATCAGCAAAACCTTTCCTTGGAAAAGGATCCTACTATGATACCTGCAGAGCTGAGCTCAGAGCAATAAATGACCATAGCTTCTCTCCAGGGGCAGTGGGTACTGAGGCATGTGAGAAAATACACTGACACATGTTTGTGGATGCTAGAGGTATTAAAATAGCCAGTGCCTGTTTCTGATTAATATCCCAGTCCTTCAGATGAATGGAATGTAAACCGCAGAACAATTATTGGAAACCCATAACGGAAACTCCCTTTTCTGTCTGTCTGTCTGTCTGTCTATCCATCCATCTTTCTGCCCACCCACAGGACTGTGGCCTTGTTGAAAAATGCCTTCTGATGATAGAGTAGAACCTTCTAGACTCCCAAATCACACTGAGCCCTCAAGACTGCAATCAAGCTAAAAAGATAAAAGTGACAGTGGAACATTTCATGTTATTTAAAGGTAATCAGAGAGACTTGTTAATTGAAATAAGGGTCATTGCCCCACTCTCATGGATAAAAATGAAAGGAATAGAATCCTGAGGTACTTAATCATGGTTTTCTTTCATTCCCAAATGGTAGTTTTAATTAATTGGATTGATGAGATTAGTTGAAAAATAAATCTTTGCATCAAGTTGTTCAAAATAATAATAATAATAATAATAATAATAATAATAATAATAACAACAACAACAACAACAACAACAATAATAATAATAGTGTTCTGCCGGACTCTCTGGTAGGAGAAAATTCAAGGGTACAAATTTCAGATACGCACACACATTTGAAAAGAACAATGTTCTTTATCCCAAAAGTCAAAATAAACTAAGCACTCTTTTTGCAAAGAGCACTCTTCCCAAAACAAGCGGGTAGTCTGTACAATTAACCTTAAGCAGCATTAAGTACTTAGCTAGCAGCTGTGAAGAAACTTCACACCCCTTCTTCTTCCAACAAAGTGAGACACACACACACATACACGTTGCTCTGCTTTGTTTTCAAAGGCGTGAAAAATCAACAAGCAAAGTCCAGAAACCATCAACCCAGGATTCCTGATGAACTGTGATCAGATACTCTTTCACAACGGCCAAACCCACATGCTGCTATTTATAGCAACAGCCCTAATTACAGCAGCCCCACCCAACCACAGGTGGCCTCATTTTCTCTTGTAATAATCCTTTAGTTGTTGTCTCCTATGCATCACTCTACGCATGCGTGGATGTGTCATTAATTCTTGTTCAGAATCCAAAGATGATACAGATGATTGATCTCCTCCTGGGCTGTCTGCCAAACTCCCCTCTTCCCTGTCACTCATGCTGCCTTGGTCAGTGGAGGCTTCATTGGCAGATTCCATCAGGAGCAAAACAGGCCTGCGGCATGTGGATTTCTCCCCCACATCCACCTGCACATTCCTTGGGGCAGGAGCTGGGCCAGGGCTAACCACAACAAATAGTAATAATAGTAATAGTAATAACAATAACAACAACAACAATAATAATAATTTATTAGATTTGTTTGCCAAAATCCCAAAATTTTCCCAGAATCCTACTATTATACCATTCACATCAATTAGGCAAAAGAATAATGGAAACATCCTTGTTAAGGTGACCAAGCTACATCTTCACAAATAAAAAAGTTAGCAGCAGTACATTCTCTTAAAGATCTGCTGATTGTGTGAATGACCTCACAGATCTATACATCCTATTGTGTAAGAGCTGTTTCACATAATTAGAAATCTGTTCTTAAACTCTGAGTTTCTGAGTGGAAAGCAAAAGCATCCAAAAAAGGACTTTTTATACCCCACTGTTCCTAATTGGGGTATTCTTTCTTCTGGCTTGAATTTAATAAGACTTGAGGGGTGAAATCCAGCAGAAACAGTGATGGCGAACCTTTTTTCCCTCGGGTGCCAAAAGACTGTGCATGCACACTATCGTGCATGTGCAAGTGCCCACACCCATAATTCAATGCTGGGGGAGGACAAAAACAGCTTCCCCTGCCCCCGGAGGCCATCTGGACACCGGAAACGACCTGTTTCCCAACTTTTAGTGGGCCCAGTAGGCTTGTGTTTCACACTCCCCGGCTCCAAAAGCTTCCCTGGAGCAGGGGAGGGTAAAAATGCCCTCCCTCATCACCTCCCAGAGGCTCTCTGGAAGCCAAAAATGTCCTCCCCGAGCCTTTGTGCGAGCCAAAAATCAGCTGGGCGGCACACACATTCATGTTGGAACTGAGCTAGGGCAATGGTTCATGTGCCAGCAGGTGTTGCTCCATGTGCCACCTGTGGCACCCATGCCATAGGTTTTCCATCACTGTTATAACAGGTTCTGGAGAACTGGTAGCAAAAATTTTGAGAAGTTTGGAGAACTGGTAGTGGAAATTTCAAGTAGTTCAGGGGAAGAGCCTTCTCTGTGGTGGCCCCGGCCCTCTGGAATCAACTCCCCCCGGAGATTAGAACGGCCCCCACCCTCCTTGTCTTTCGCAAGTTACTTAAGACCCACCTATATCGCCAGGTATGGGGGAACTAAGACATCTCCCCCAGGCTTTCTTATATTTTATGTTTGGTATGTATGTGTTGTATGGTTTTTAATTGTTGGGGGTTTTTATATAATTTTATTATTAGATTTGTTCCATTGTTATACTGTTTTTTATTACTGTTGTGAGCCGCCCCGAGTCTTCGGAGAGGGGTGGCATACAAAACTAATAATTAAATTAAATTAAATTAAATTAAATTAAATTAAATTAAATTAAATTAAATTAAATTAAATTAAATTAAATTAAATTAAATTAAATTAAATTAAATTAAATTAAATTAAATTAAATTAAATTAAATTAAATTAAATTAAATTAAATTAAATTAAATTAAATTAAATTAAATTAAATTAAATTAAATTAAATTAAATTAAATTAAATTAAATTAAATTAAATTAAATTAAATTAAATTAAATAATTAAATTAGCAAATTCCACCTCTAGTTGGCCCTAGAGTCGGGTGGAAATGGAGATTTTTGCAATATCCTTCCCCCAGGAGTGGGGAGGGAATGAGAATTTTGCAGTGTCCATCCCCTGCCATGCCCACCAAGCCTGCCCACAGAACCAGTCGTAAAACAATTTGGCTTAAATAGAATATTATACTTACGTTATACTTTTTGTTAAGTACTATTTCATTCACCTTTGGGTTATCTTTTTATCAATCATGATAATCTGGTCTGACATTCACTTGTGAAGCTGAAAAAGAGGCTGCTTTCTTCAGTAATAGTTTATAGAAACTGACTAGATGACCAGCTGGTTCTTACTCCTTTAGTGTAGCTGAAACATCATCTTCAACCATCATATAAGGCAGCTAGTCGATTCAGGGCTTTAGGGTTGAGATCAATAACAGTCTTAGTAAAACTTATTCCTCTTCCATAACATCTTTTAAACAATTGTGCTTGTGATAAAAACAGGGTGAGGATGCAATTATGTAATCAAAACCCAGCTCTCCTTTACTTTATTTGTACTTTGTTGCCCATTTTATCAATGGGAGGTTCATTTTATTTATTTTATTTGTGTTTGTGAAATCATGATCCTCTTGTAACCTGTTAAGGGTAACCGGATGATTGGTTAACAAAAAAACTAAGCTAGCTACTTCCCGTTGCTATTTTAATGCTAGTTATTCCATCTGTTACCAGGAGTATTTGTTTGAACAGTGATTAAGAGGAGAGTAGAAAGATTTGCAATCCATCTTTTGCATGCAACCTAAACCACGAATTATAAATGTGTTTTCCGCGATGATATTTTGTTTAGATATGATTTATTTATTTTGTGATATTTATATGCCACCCAACCCCAGCAGGACTCTGGCTCACAACAATTACAATGACTAAAAATCAATATAAAAATAATAAAAATAGGAAATAGAATATAATTCTTTATTGGCCGAGCATTATTGGACACAAAAGGAATTTGTCTTTGGTGCAAATGCTCTCATGTACATCAAAGAAAAGATACATTTGTCAAGAATCATGAGGTACAACACTTAATGATTGCCGTAGGGGTCAAATAAGCAATGAAGAAAAAACAATGAATATTAATAAAAATCTTAAGGATACCAAAAACAAGTTACAGCCATGCAGTGGGAGGAAATGGGTGATAGGAATGATGAGAAATAGAATACACATACACATATACACATACAGTATTCATATGGCTTAAAAAGCCATACATTATTATTATTATTATTATTATTATTATTATTATTATTATTATTATTTATTAGATTTGTATGCCGCCCCTTTCCGTAGACTCGGGGCGGCTCACAACACAATAAAAACAGTTTATAACAAATCTAATAATTTACAATTTAAAATATTTTTAAAAAACCATTATTAAACAGACATACACACAAGCATACCATACATAAATTGTATAGGCCCGGGGGAGATATCTCAGTTCCCCCATGCCTGACGACAAAGGTGGGTTTTAAGGAGTTTGCGAAAGGCGAGGAGGGTAGGGGCAGTTCTAATCTCTGGGGGGAGCTGTTTCCAGAGAGTCGGGGCCGCCACAGAGAAGGCTCTTCCCCTGGGGCCGGCCAACTGACATTGTTTAGTTGACAGGACCCGGACAAGGCCCACTCTGGGACCTGATCGGTCGCTGGGATTCGTGCGGCAGAAGGCGGTCTCGGAGATATTCTGAATTGTGATACACTCTATCATTCTTAATCCCAGGCCTGGCGGAAAAGTCAGGTCTTAAAGGCTTTTTGGAATACCGGCAGGTGAGGATGGTATGGATCTCTGGAGGCAGTTGATTCCAAAGGGTCAAAGCTGCCACAGAGAAGGCCCTTCCCCGCGGCCCCGCCAGCCAACATTGTTTGGCGGATGGTACCTGAGAAAGCCAACCCTGTGGGCCCTTATTGGCCATTGAGAGGTATGAGGCAGGAGCGGTCCCATAAGTAGTCTCACCCTGAGCTTTAAAGGTGATAACCAACACCTTGAATTGCATCCGGAGACCGACTGGTGGCCTGCATTGGCCATTGGCTCACGTAGAGTTGGAGTAATATGGGTGTATCTCAGTATTGCTTGTGCAACCGCATTTTGAAGCAGCTGAAGTCTCTGAATGCTCTTCAAGCGTAGCCCCATGTAGAGCATGTTGCAATAGTCAAGGCATGAGGGTGTGAGTGACCGTGTGAAGAGCCTCCTGGTCTAGGTAGGGTCAGAACTGGTGAACAAGATGAACTTGCTCAAAAGCCCCCCTAGCCACAGCTGAGAGATGTTGCTCTAACCTCAGCTGGGGATCTAGGAGGACACCCAAGTTGCAAACCCTATCTGAAGGGGTTATTTCTCCCCCCCCACCAGTTCCAAAGATGGACAGGTGGAATAGTCCTTGGGTGGAAGGACCCACAGCCACTCAGTATGAGCTTGAGTCTGTTGACTCCCATCCAGAGATTCCAGACCCTCACGGCTTCCAGATACCAGTACATCACTTTTACCACTTTGCTGAACTGACATGGGGTGGAAAAGTCATCAGCGTAACTCACCCCATGTCATCGGATTATCTCCCCCAGTGGTTTCATGTAAATGCTGAATAGGAGGGGAGAGAGGACCGAGCCCCCCACAAAGGAATGGTGTCCTCCTATAACACCAACGGTGATAGGCCCGAGAGGTAGGAGAACAACCATAAAACGGTGCTTTGCAGTTCCAATCCTCCAGCCATCACAGAAGGATATCATGGTCAATGGTATCGAATACCACTGAGAGGTCAAGAAGCACCAGGATAGAGGAATGTTCCCTATCCCGGGCTGGGCAGATCATCCATCAGCATGACCAAAGCAGTTTCCATGCTGTAGCCATGTCTGAAGCCAGATTGAAATGGTTCTATATAATTTGCTTCTTCCAAGGTCCATAGAAGTTGGAGTACCACCACTTTCTCCACAACCTTGGCCACAAAGGCAGGTTGGAGACAGGATGGTAGTTGTTCAAGGAGGCTGTGTCCAGTGAAGGCTTCTTGAGGAGGGGTCTCACAACTGCTTCCTTTAAAGGTTGTGGAAAGGACCCCTCAATCAAGGAGATGTTCCGCCCCAGACGCCTGATGGACCCAGAGGGCTTTCAGACGGCGCTTGGGGTTATACCAGAGGCACTTGTCCACAGTTCGGCAGAGTCTCTTGCGGAAGCCTGGAACAAGGCCGCAGCGGAGGCTCTTGACCGGATTGCGCCTTTGCGACCTCTCCGAGGCGCTAGACCCCGTAGAGCTCCATGGTTCAACGAGGAGCTCCGGGAGTTGAAACGCCAGAAGAGACGTCTAGAGAAGCGATGGAGGAAGAGTAGGTCTGAATCCGACTGAACACTTGCAAGAGCTTTTATTAAGACTTACAAAGTGGCGCTCAAGGCGGCAAGATGCGCGTACTATGCCGCCTTGATTGCATCAGCGGAATCCCGCCCGGCCGCTCTGTTTAGGGTGACCCGCTCCCTTCTTAACCAGGGGGGAGTTGGGGAGCCCTTGCAGAGTAGTGCCGAGGATTTTAACACGTTTTTCGCTGATAAAGTCGCTCGGATCCGGGCCGACCTCGACTCCAATTGTGAAGCAGAGTCGACTGACAACGAGTCAGTCGAGGTGACTGGGGCACGTACTTGTCCACCTGTCTGGGAAGAGTTTGATCTGGTGACACCTGATGAAGTGGACAAGGCCATTGGAGCTGTGAGTTCTGCCACCTGTTTACTGGATCCGTGTCCCTCCTGGTTGGTTTCGGCCAGCAGGGAGGTGATGCGGAGCTGGGCCCAGGAGATTACCAACGCTTCCTTGGGGAGGGGAGTTTTTCCATCACTCTATAAAGAAGCGCTCGTGCGCCCCCTCCTCAAGAAGCCCTCCCTGGACCCCGCTGTCCTTAACAACTATCGTCCAGTCTCCAACCTTCCCTTTATGGGGAAGGTTGTCGAGAAGGTGGTGGCACTCCAGCTCCAGCAGTCCTTGGAAGAAGCCGATTATCTAGGTCCCCAGCAGTCGGGTTTCAGGCCCGGTTACAGCACGGAAACGCTTTGGTCGCGTTGATGGATGATCTCTGGCGGGCCCGGGACAGGGGTTTATCCTCTGTCCTGGTGCTCCTTGACCTCTCAGCGGCTTTTGATAGCATCGACCATGGTATCCTTCTGCACCGGCTGGAGGGGTTGGGGGTGGGAGGCACTGTCCTTCAGTGGTTCTCCTCCTACCTTTCTGGCCGGTCGCAGTCGGTGTTAGTGGGGGGCCAGAGGTCGACTCCTAGGTTTCTTCCTTGTTCGGTGCCTCAGGGGTCGGTCCTCTCCCCCCTGCTATTCAACATCTACATGAAACCGCTGGGCGAGATCATCCAAGGACATGGGATGAGGTATCATCAATATGCGGATGATACCCAGCTTTACATCTCCACCCCATGCCCAGTCAATGAAGCGGTGGAAGTGATGTGCCGGTGCCTGGAGGCTGTTGGGGCCTGGATGGGTGTCAACAGACTCAAGCTCAACCCGGATAAGACGGAGTGGCTGTGGGTTTTGCCTCCCAAGGACAACTCCATCTGTCCGTCCATCACCCTGGGGGGGGGGAATTATTGACCCCCTCAGAGAACGTCCTCAACTTGGGCATCCTCCTCGATCCACAGCTCACATTAGAAAAACATCTCTCAGCTGTGGCGAGGGGGGCGTTTGCCCAGGTTCGCCTGGTGCACCAGTTGCGGCCCTATCTGGACCGGGACTCATTGCTCACAGTCACTCATGCCCTCATCACCTCGAGGTTCGACTACTGTAATGCTCTCTACATGGGGCTACCTTTGAAAAGTGTTCGGAAACTTCAGATCATGCAGAATGCAGCTGCGAGAGCAGTCATGGGCTTACCTAGGTATGCCCATGTTTCACCATCACTCCGCAGTCTGCATTGGCTGCCGATCAATTTCCGGTCACAATTCAAAGTGTTGGTTATGACCTTTAAAGCCCTTCATGGCATTGGACCAGAATATCTCCGAGACCGCCTGCTGCCGCACGAATCCCAGCGACCGATTAGGTCCCACAGAGTGGGCCTTCTCCGGGTCCCGTCAACTAAACAATGTTGGTTGGCGGGCCCCAGGGGAAGAGCCTTCTCTGTGGCGGCACCGGCCCTCTGGAACCAACTCCCCCCGGAGATTAGAACTGCCCCTACTCTTCCTGCCTTCCGTAAACTCCTTAAAACCCACCTTTGCCGTCAGGCATGGGGGAACTGAAACATCTTCCCCTGGGCATGTCTAATTTATGTATGGTATGCTTGTGTGTATGTCTGTTAGTATATGGGGTCTTTTTAAATCTTTAATATTTTAAATTGTCAGATTATTTATGATTTGTTTCCACGTGTTGTGAGCCGCCCCGAGTCTTCGGAGAGGGGCGGCATACAAATCTAAGTAATAAAATAAATAAATAAAATAAAGGAGGCATTGATTAACATCTGTAGCCAGCCTTGTGTCAACTCCCTACTGGCTGAAACTAGATCTAACAAACAAGTGGAAACGCTCATCACTTCCACGGCCTTGTCCACTTCATTAGTAGTCACAGGATCAAACATGTCTCACACAATGGGATTAAGACTTGCCCCAGTCATCTTGGTTGACATTGCCCATTGCTTGTTCGAATCTGAGTCATTTTGTCCATCAGAAACTGAACAAATTCCTCAGCTCTGCCCTGCAAGGGAACCTCCATTCTCTCCACATTAAGAAGAGAGCAGGTTACTCTAAACAGGACAGCCAGGTGAGAATCAACAAATGCAATAAGAGTGGGAAAACGTGAACATTTTGCCGCCCGTATCAATACTAGGTAAGTCCTAATATAGGCTCTTAACAGTGTTCAATCAGACTTGAATTTATTGGCTCTCCAGTGTCGCTCCAGACATTTCTTCTGGCGTTTCATCTCCCAGAGCTCCTCAGTGAGTCAAGGAGCTTTCCGGGATCCATCACCTTGGAGAGGTTGCAAAGGCACAATCTTGTCTAGAGCTCCCGACGCTGCCTCGTTCCATGCAGATACCAAGGACTCTGCTGGATTGTGGACAAGGAGTCAGGTATCTCCCCAAGTTCCTTCTGAAACCCTGCTGGGTCCATTAGGCACCTGGGGCAAAACCACTTACCGTATATACTCGAGTATAAGCCGAGTTTTTCAGCCCAAAAAATGGGCTGAAAAACACAACCTCGGCTTATACTCGGGTCATTGACAAAGTCACCACACGAGGGCACCATTGTTTGAGCCAGAGCGAGGAGGCACCAGCTTTTGTCCCCTCTCGCACACCGTAGTTCCTCTCCCTGGCTCAAGCAAAGGAGGCAGCCATTTGCTCCAACCGAGAGGGGAAAAAAGCAATGGGAAGCCGGTGAGGTTGTGTGTGTGTGTGTGTGTGTGTGTGTGTGTATGCCCCCTCTCCCCCCCACCGTGAAAAAAGCCAGCTACCTCTTGCTGAAACCCAGAGGCTTTTTTTTTTACTCCCTGTGTGTATTTGTCAACAGGTTTACAGCAACTAAAGGCCCCCTGCTGTCAGATTCTCCTCCCCCTCCTTTGAAAGGATTTAAACTGTTTAAAAAATGGTATTTTGTGGTAGTTGCTGTTCTTGCTTGGATAGGATCTAATAATGTGTTATGAGGCAGAGCTAGACAGGAATTCTTTTTCTATCTGTCTATCTTTCTATCTATCTATTTTTCTATCTATCTATCTCTCTATCTATCTATCTATCTATCTATCTATCTATCTATCTATTTTTCTATCTGTCTGTCTGTCTGTCTATCTATCTTTCTATCTATATCTATCTGTCTGTCTGTCTGTCTGTATCTATTTCTATCTATCTATCTATCTATTTTTCTATCTTTCTATATATCTATTTTTCTATCTATCTATCTATTTTTCTTTCTTTCTATCTATCTATCTATCTATCTATCTATTTGGTTTTCTATGCTGATAACCTCACAACAGCTAATGCTGAAGCTCTTCTTTGGATACACTTATTTATTTGTTTGTTTGTTTGTTTGTTTATTTAATTGGATTTGTATGCCATCCCTCTCCAAGGACTCAGGGTGGCTCACAGCATATATAAAAACAGAACAATAATGTAAATCCAATTAATGATGAGAAGGAATCCAGTTTTGAAGGATTTTAACTCTTAGGTTTTAGCTTTGTTGCTGATCGAGCTACTTTTTTTACTTTTTAATTTATTGTTAATATTGTTAATTTGTTTACCCTCTTTTAAATTTACAGACCTAGTTTACTGATTTTCTTTAAAATAAATATTCTAAAACATGTCTCAATTAATGTAATTTTATTGTTTTCCATTTTTATAAGTTACCAGTAGCCACTGCATTTTCTAACCTCGGCTTATACTCGGGTCAATACGTTTTCCCAGTTTTTGTGGCAAAAATTGGTGCCTCGGCTTATACTCGGGTCGGCTTATACTCGAGTATATACGGTAATTGGCTCCACCTCCCTGTGGTGAAGGATTGGCACCTTAAAGTCTAGCCTCAACAGGAAATGATCTGACCATGACAAGGGAAAGGTGTCTGTACCCCTTAATATCAGATCATGTTTCCATCGCCCTGAGAGAACACTAAGTCGAGCGCATGCTCCCCCCATTACCAAATGGTCAGAAGTAGGGCAGGAGATCAAAATGGAGAAATGCGAGCAATGATATCTGATTTTAAATTGTCATTAAATTAGGTTTAAGAAGGTGCAATTCTATTACGGAGGTCTCCAACCCTGGCAACTTTAAGCTTGGCAGACTTCAACACCCAGAATTCCCTAGCCAGCATTGAAGTCCACTAAGACTTAAAATTGGCAAGGTTCTACTATACCTTGGCTGAAAATATATTTGGTAAACCTACGTTGGATTTGTGTTTGATGTGTACAATATTGCACAAAATTTATCCAAATACTCCAGTGGGGAAAATATTTCTCTAGATGGTTTTATATTGGGCAGAAAATAAAGAAGTTGGCAGAACCTGCTGCTTTCTTAATTTGCCTGGCAAGTTTTCTCAGCCACATCCTTTCCCAAATGATCTGTGAGCCTCTGGCAAGGTACTTTTTAACCAGTCTGTTTTTTCTCCAGGTTGTTCTCATTGGATTTCAGAAAGATGAAATGCCCTCAGTATGGAAGGGCAGATGGAGAAATTCTGGATTCCAGGCATCGAAGAGCAGCTAGAATATTTGTCTATTTTTCTGTGTTGCATTGATACGAAATGCCCTTGTTTGATTTCACTGCTACATCCTCTGGGAGGATGGAAAAAGCAATGTAGTGAGGTTTGTTTCTAAACAGGCATGGATACCTCTTTAAAATGCTTCCCTTGCTCCTCCTGAGTAAACCTGGAAGACAAAGATAATAGCCGATACCTTTGTTCTCTTCTGGTTAGATTCTATCCACTTAAATTTTGGCTGTTTTCAAACCAAAACTGGGATAAAAATAATTCTTTATGAATCCTAGAATACAGCTCATCTGTCTGGAGCCCATACCACATCTCGGACATCAACACCCTTGAAAACGTCCAAAAATATTTCACCAGAAGAGCCCTTCACTCCTCCACTCGAAACAGAATACCCTACGAAAATAGACTAACAATCCTGGGTCTAGAAAGCTTAGAACTACGACGCCTAAAACACGATTTAAGTATTGCCCACAAGATCATATGCTGCAACGTCCTACCAGTCAATGACTACTTCAGCTTCAACCGCAACAACACAAGAGCACGCAACAGATTCAAACTTAATATTAACCGCTACAAACTTGATTGTAAAAAATATGACTTTAACAATCGAGTTGTCGAAGCGTGGAACTCATTATCAGACTCAATAGTGTCAACCCCTAACCCCCAAAATTTCTCCCTTAGACTATCCACAATTGACCTCTCGCCCCCTGTCCAATTGTGTTTCCTTTATCCCATATATCATATATATTTTCTTCCTTTCATATATCTTCTCTATTTTATATTTTTCTTTATATATATTACCTCATGTCTATTCTCCTCTATATGTATTGTGTATTGGAAAAAATAAACAAATAAAATAAAATAAAACAAAAAATAAAAAATAAAAAACTCAGTACTTGTATGCTTTGTCTGGCTGTGCCCCAGGAATGGGTTCCCCACCGGTTCTATAGAATTTTCTTTCTTTCTTTCTTTCTTTCTTTCTTTCTTTCTTTCTTTCTTTCTTTATTTATTTATTTATTTATTTATGTATTTATGTATTTATGTATTTATTTATTTATGTATTTATGTATTTATGTATTTATGTATTTATGTATTTATGTATTTATGTATTTATTTATTTATTCATTCATTCATTCATTCATTCATTCATTCATTCATTCATTCATTCATTCATTTATTGGATTTGTATGCCGCCCCTCTCCGTAGACTCTGGTAGTAAACTGGTAGTAAATCGGTGGTGACATCTTGTTTTTGGCTTTTGGGGATGCTAGCTTTTGCTTTTGTGCATTTGCAGAAGATGAGTTTTTGGCAGGGTGCATGCACACACAGCTACACAGTGCAGCCACATGGCAGGCAATGAGTGCCCAGCCACGCAATGTGGGAGGAAGCGAATCAGGGGTGAGGTAAGTTAGAACCAGTGAAAGGCTACCCAAATTTTTACTACCACTCTTTGGGCGTGGCTTATGCAGGATGCTCAGCATTTTCTTTCAATATCTTTCAGTGCAAATTGGGTGCTCTGAGGTGCAGCTCCATTTTTCGCTACCCCTCAAGTACTTGAAGCATATTGAGACAGTCGTGTCCACATTTCTGATTCTTACATTTGCAGATTATGAGACTTTGCTTCTCCAAATACTCGGGCTTTCTGATCATCCTGGACAGATCCCAACAGATCCATCTGCAGGAATCGATGAAGGAGGCCCAAACAGAGCATTTCATTTCTAACATCTGTGGTCCTAACAAGGCATGAGATGGTTTCAGATTGCAGCAGTAAGTGCTGTACAAGCCATGCAAAAATGAAAACTTTTTTTTAAAAAAATAATAATAATAAAAACAGGCAAGCCAATCTTGGATAGCTGGCAGAAGCTTGTAATGTAATAAACAGTGCAGCAACTCGGGGTTTGCACAGCAGCTACCTCATCTTTCAGAGCAGCTGTTTTCTAATACTTTGCTGGCCTCTAGAGGCATATGCAGCATACAGACTGAGGCAGAAGTTTTGCTAATAGGATTAAAAAGAACCAACTTGTTTTGTCCTTATGTAACAAAAACTGGTAGTCCTCAACTTACAATCACAGTACAGTATATTATTTGTATATACTGCTATACAAATAAAGCAGTTGAAATCTTATAACTCATTCTTTTGTGCAATCCCAAACATATTATTTTCATTCCTTTTTGCAAAAAGGTCTTGATTACTTTTTTTTCCCATGAGAAGGACAAATCCAGCTTTTTTAACGTGTTGGGTTATATATAGATCACAGCTCTCAAAATTTCCAAGAAGCATTTATTTGGGGGAAGTGAAAGGTGCCAAGGCAGGGGGCAAGGCTGGTGAATCCAGCTTGAACAGAGCCTTCATCTCTGAAATGATTTCTGTTTAATGGCCTGAATCACAGAATTCAGTTATGGGGATCAATAAAATGAACTATTTGTAGGCAATACAACTGGCTGAGTAACCACAACGTGCTAAAAGCCAACCAACCAAAATAAATAGTTCAGTGGAAGGTTTGAAGAATACGACATAATCATGAAGTTACTTTTAATCAGTGTTGTAACATAACTGATGGGTAATTATTATAGTAATTCAAAGTTTGGAAGTCTTCCCAAGAGCCAGGCACCCCCACCTCCTCCTCCTCCTCCTCCTCCTCCTCCTCCTCCTCCATCATTATCTAGAATGAGTATCAAACTCATGGCGTCATGTTGATGCCACATGACATTTTGCAATGTTTTTTCCCTTTGTGGAGCTGGAGTGAGCGTGGCCTGTATGTGACACATCCAGCCTGTGAGCCACCAGTTTGACACCCTTGATCTAGAAGGAGAATGTTAAATATGCGCTGAGGTAAATGTAAATAGTTGAAATGTTTACTGCGTTCTGATTGGCTGAGAGTTTGACAGCCAGATTTTAGCGGGAAAAATAAAATATATAAGGAGCGCACTGGCACTGTTTAGCCCAGTCGCGTTCTTATTAGAAGTCATTTTCAAAAAGAGCTGTGTTGCCTTACCAGTAAAAGAGCTTTTAAGAACTGACTGTCTTAAGTATTTTTCAGAGAAGATGGTCTGTGAGGCTTTAAGCCATAGATATATAAACATCTTTCAGATAGCATGTTAACCTATTGCAGTGCTTCTCAAATAGTGGGGTGGCTCCCTTGGATGGGGCACAGAGCTATTATTATTATTATTATTATTATTATTATTATTATTATTATTATTATTATTATTATTAATTAGATTTGTATGCCGCCCCTCTCCGCAGACTCGGGGCGGCTCACAACAGTGATAAAAACAGTATATGTCAGGGGGGCGCATGTGACTCTGGGGAACATGCGTGGTCCCTCTCAATTGATTCCCCCAGCCGGGGAGTGTTTTCCCAGTTGCACACTGCTCCGAGCCCGGAAGAGAAGGCAGCCAGGTGGAGCGGGGGAGTCGAGTGGGTTCTTGTTTTCTCAGTGGGCACCATGCTTGCCATGATTTGTTCAGTGTGACTTACTCCCACGTAAGTGGGTAGAGCAGCCTTCTCCAGCCAATAGTTTGCTTGCAGCTTATTCGGAGGAGGGGGGAAAGGGAAGTGGGTTTATTATATTCATTTCTCAAGCTTGAACCTATCTACTTGGCACATAGGCACCAACTATACCATGTCTCACAAAATGTTTCAGGCTAACTTATGACTGTCTGTACCAGAGGTAGTATTCAGCAGGTTCCGACCAGGTCTGGAGACCAGTAGCAGAAATTTTGAGTAGTTTGGAGAACTGGCAAAGACCACTGCTGACTGGCCCTGCCCCCCCCATCTATTCTCTGCCTCCTGAGTCCCAGCTAATTGGGAGGAAACGGAGATTTTACAGTATCCTTCCTCTGCTACACCCACCAAGCTACAGTCACCAAGCCACGTCCACAAAACTGGTAGTAAAAATGTTTGAATCCCATACTGATCTGTACCTCCACTGGCCACGGAATGCAGAGGAGACAATTTCCTCAGTCAACCAGTGGATGAGGACAATAATATGTTGATCATGTCCTACCTTCTGAATTATTGCCAATCTCCTTCCCACTACTCCACACAAAAGGAAAATAAAATACTCCTCACAAAAAAAAGAAGTAAAATTGCTACAGTATCAACTCTGAACCATATACAGTGATCCCTCGATTTTCGCGATCTCGTTCTTCGCGAAACGCTATATCGCGATTTTTCCCACCCGATGACGTCACTCTCTTCCTTCCTTTCTCATCTTTCTTTCTCTCTCTCTTTCTCTATCTTGCTTCTTCCTCTCTCACACTCTCTTCCTCCCTCTCTCATCTCTTTCTTTCCTTCTCTCTCTTTCTCTCTCTCTCCCCCTCTTGCTGGCGGGCGGCGGGCGGGTGGGCGGGCGAGCGGGGGCATCAGCGAGGAAGACCCAGGGAAGGCTCCTTCGGCCGACCAGCAGCTGATCTGCTCGGCAGCGCGGCACCAGCGAGGAGCCGAATCGGGGTTTCCCCTTTGCGTGGGCGGCGGGAAAACCCCGATCTTCATCTGCTCGCTGCTGCTGCGCTGCTGAGCAGATCAGCTGCTGGGCGGCCGCAGCAGCAGCGAGCAGACAAAGATTGGGGTTTCCCCGCTGCCCACGCAAAGGGGAAACCCCGATCTTCGTCTGCTCGCTGCTGCTGCGCTGCCGAGCAGATCAGCTGCTGGGCAGCCGAAGGAACCTTCCCTGGGTCTTCCCCGCCGCCCACGCAAACTCCACCATCTGCGCATGCACGGCCATGAAAAAGGGCGCGCATGTGCAGATGGTGTTTTTACTTCCGCAACCCTACATCGTGAAAAATCGATTATCGCGAGGGGTCTTGGAACGGAACCCTCGCGATAATCGAGGGATCACTGTATATACATTTGCCTAATTTGTACTGAGAAAATGATTAAGCTGCTGCTGCCATTGGTCTGTTTTATTTTAAAGCCCCTAAGAATTATAAAAGTAAAATGAAAACATTGTTAGAAATTATGAAAACAGACAATTTCCCCTGTAACTATGACCATGATTGCATGGTCTTAAAACGCCTGGATAGAGGGAGAAAAGAGAGAAGTCTAAATAATGCATTCAGATAAAGTTCAAGAAAGTTTGTGTGTGGAACTTAAGCACTGAAGTTTCCAGGAGACAGGAAATTGGAGAGAGTTGCTTAAGTATTTGAAAGCCTTTACTTGCTCAGTTCGGACTTGTTGGTTGTCCTTATATGAGGGACAGCAATGGCCCTTAAACTTAAGCTTCACATATGCTTTACAGCCTTCTCTAAGCAGTTTACAGAGTCAACACATTGCCCCCAACAATCTGGGTCCTCATTTTACCAACCTTGGAAGGATGGAAATAAAACAATCCTAGTGTTTGCAAAGTTCATTTCCAGCATTTCAGCTGGGCAATGAAATGCAAGACAGACAGGTAGGTATACTGTAGATATAAATTGGGTTGTGAGCTAAAAATAACAAATGGTCTACAACTCTAGTAAGGGTCTGTATGGTATGTTTAATATGGAAATTGAATAACAGAGGCCAAGATCTGTCCCATGGAGGTTGGAATAAAGAATACTATAGTTAATTCTTTGTAATAACCAGATACACTAGCTGTAAAGACAGCAACCATATGCCTGAATACATTTTGAAAGCTAAAGTAATACGTCTTTGCTGTATGGCATGAAGGTGTATGAAGTAGGACTTCAAACTAATTTTTTGAGATATCTGCTTCAAGTTCCTTGCTTTACCATCAACGTAATTTTCTGACCAGAGCATGTGGCATTGGAAACAATACTATAACTTGTATTAAATGTTTACTTTCTGAATGACGTATCTCTAATGCTGAACTATGACTTATTTTGTCAGATTTTAAATTAATTTAACCCATTTCAGGAATTTCCTTTCCAGAACCATCATGAAACATTAATTAAAATTGACTGAGGGCCAGGTTTTGAAAATTTCTGCATCTCTTCAATACTACCAAGCAATTGTCCAGTTTTTGCAACCCAATTCCTGGAGTCCTGAATCAGTCAACCATACTAGTAAATTAAACTCCAGTAGTATCTTGGTACTCAACTGCTTTGAATACTCATCAAATTTGGTACTCAATGCAAATTTTCCTGAAAATGTTATCTCAGTACTCATCATTTGTTTCATACTCAATGCACAAGCTAGAACTTGATAATGAGACTGCCTTGTGACTCACTACATTATTCCTTATGTGATTTTTTTTTAGTGCTCATCATTTTTGATACTCATCGCACCTCCCAGAATAAACTAATAATGCATAGCACTGTATATCCATTCCATCTGAAGTGTGCATCTAGTTTAGGAACACATCGGAAGGCACAAAAAATGTGACAATATGCAATATGCTACCTATTACATTTCTTAATAGCCACTCCGAGTCTTCGGAGAGAGGCGGCATAGAAATCTAATTAATAATAGATTAGATTAGATTAGATTTATTGGATTTATATGCCGCCCCTCTCTGCAAACTCGGGGCAGCTCGCAACAAAGTAAAAACAATACATAATAGCAAATCCAATACCCACCAATCCAATTACAATTTTAAGCTAAAAAATTCATAAAAAACAACCCCAGAATATTAAAAAACAAGCACACAATCAATCTAACACCAAAACAACATGGGCAAGGGGGAGATGTTTCAGTTCCCCCATGCCTGACGGCAGAGGTGGGTTTTAAGGAGTTTACGAAAGGCAAGGAGGGTGGGGGCAATCCTAATCTCAGGGGGGAGCTGGTTCCAGAGGGTCGGAGCCACCACAGAGAAGGCTCTTCCCCTGGGTCCCGCCAGATGACATTGTTTAGTAGACGGGACCCGGAGAAGGCCAACTCTGTGGGACCGAACTGTAATAATAATAACAATAATAACAACAACAACAACAAACAACAAAACATCAAAACAAGAGAACAAAAACTTAGAGAAATATGACCATTTATACTTTGCAACTGCAAAATCTCTTCAGCCTGGGTTTGCTTTAAAACTACGCCAGAGACTTTTGAATTATTCTCTCCCGACCTCATGTACAGTTTTCACAATTTAAATCACTCAAGCTAAAATTTTTGAAGTGGTGGTTTTAGGGGAGATTTAATTTTAAAAAATCATATTCCGAATAGAAGGTTCAACCCTGCATATGTTAACCTGTGTTTGCTTTGTTCACAAAAGGGCTAATTCAGCTCCTCGGTCTTTCATAACTTACTCCAATGTATGTCAAGTGTTTTCAATGTAAGTATCTCCCAACCCTTTCACTAAGTGCTTAACAGCAAAGCCTTTGCAGATGATCTGTCATCACTACCTTCATGGATTCTGTTTTCTATTTTTCAGAAAATAGAAAGAAAGGTAGTACCTCTAAGCTTCAATTCCTCCCCCCTTCGCTCCAATTTCACCTGATTTTAAATGCACAGATATTATACAATGTAAGCAATCTGAGTTACTAAAAGCCCTTGGTGATGACAATCTTTTACTAACAATTATTACTTAATCTGTCCTTCTCTACCATATCTTTGAACGAGATCTTTGATCTGCTCATCAAGTTTACAGGAGTCAATGTTACGTACAGGCATATATAGCAGCGATGAGCATAACCCCCACTGATTGGTTAATCTAGCGGCGGGAGAAATAAACTGCTGTCAGTGGCTAGTAGGCTTCAGGGAAGCCCTTAAAAGCGGCTACCCTGCAGCCTACCGGCAGTCCATATTAGTTCTGACTAACAGACAATAAAGGTGCTGAACTGTTCCTGAGACTCGCTCCTTCTTTACAGGCAAATCTAACAGTCAAGATTATACTTAATACATTAATACATATCTAACTTTCCTTATACGTCAAACCAAAATTCAAGAGTTTCAAGAGACAATGTTTTCTTAAAAGTAAATCTAATAGTTTAGTCATACGGAAATTAAACTTGGAACAAGGTTTAATTTTCAAGACACAATTTCAGTCTCCATGAACAAATGGGCAAAGATCACTAATGGATTTCAATCAAGTAATGCTGTAAACTTACCAGTAGCAAATGAAAAAAATAATTATTAGCTTCCTTTTGTTGCACAATGTTAATTTTTAGAGACAAGACAAATTCCTTGTGTGTCCAAGCACATTTGGCCTACTCTATTCTAGTAAAAATAAATATGCCAACTAAAATGAATATATGACAAAGAAAGAAGACATGAAGCATCCAGAAAAAGAACTTTCAGGCTCCCTATATATCTTTAAAAAGGGAATTCTGGCTTTATTAGAAATCAGATAGAATCACCATAAATTGTCTAGAAGATTCTGTTTCATTTCTGGCCGCACCAAACTGGAATCGACACTACACTAGTGTATCCTCAGTGACCTGTGAAGCTTCCAGAAGTCCTTGCGTGCTAAGCTGGACAACTTGGAGTTTGATTGTTGCCACAAAGAAAATTCTCTGAAGACAGATTTTGCAGCTATTTTTTTTTTTTTTGAGCTACAGATTTTAGTTTCACAGTGAAGGATGTAATCCTTCAGTAGAACTGGGAGTTCTACTGGATTTTCTCTCCTGAAGACATGTGTTTTTGAAGTATGAGACAGGGAAAGAGGAAAATGTCAACGTCAGAAAAGGAAAGAAAAAGAAAAAAAATGGGTTGAAGAAGTAAGTTTCCTGACATATTATTCCCAAGAATGCGTGTGCCTTAAAAACAGGGTTTGTCTGTCTTATTGTAGGAGGAGCTGGGAGAGAAAGCTTTGAAGAACAACAAGCACAGCTTCTCTAAAAAGCCAAGAGTAATTAATAGCCTGGAAACTCTTCAGGATTCGTCACTAGATAGTTAATAGCAACATCCAACATAAGCACAGCCTCCAAATGCAGCTGGAAAGAAAATCAGGGCCAGCTAGGAGGCCAGCTTTTCACACACATTGTGAACTCTCCTTGACAGAACATGGAGCAAGTTTGTGTCTTTCGTTTCATGCCGTTGAAGGAGGAAATTTCCACTATCCATCATAAGCCTTTGGGGACGGGGCAATGGATATATCAGAACAAATTAGCAATAACATGGGTTATCTTCTCTACCACTTTATGTCATATTGCTTTGCTAACTGCTAATGTTCCTCTGAATCAATGCTGCGGGGCCATTTCAGTTTCTTCCTGTGACACCTGTCTGTCTTGCTCTGTCTTTATGAATTTCTAAAATCTGATTTCATTCTTTGCACAAAAGGTACCAAAATGTGAACTGGGCAGCTCTATGCATTTGAGTAAGCCTTTGTGAAATGAGCTATAAAGGTTCTAAAGTTGTTCTGCCGGTGTGTTTCAACCACCCGTAATTACAGGGTAATTAGTCCAGGAAGACACACACCACACGATAAAAGGAAAACCCAAAAGTTTTTATAAACAGAAAAACAGAAACAGCTCCCTTTTTAAATGTCAAAGGGATTTTCTGGTACATGCCAAGGCACAGGTTAAATGCAATCCAATTGCTCACCCAATAACTGGGAAATTGAGTCTAATTCTAAAGTCTAGAGAGTCCACGCACAATCTTGAACAGCACAAAAACCATGATCTTGACGAAACAATGAATCAGATAAACTGCCATGAGCCTAAAACACCAGGCTGCACTTTTATCTGTAGCACTAATTACAGCAGCCCCACCCAACCACAGGTGGCCTCATTTTCTCTTGTAATAATCCTTCAGTTGTTGTCTCCTATGCATCACTCTATGCATGCGTGGATGTGTCATTAATTCTTGTTCAGAATCCAAGGATGATACAGATGATTGATCTCCTCCTGGGCTGTCTGCCACACTCCCCTCTTCCCTGTCACTCACGCTTCCTTGGTCAGAGGAGGCTTCGTCGGCAGATTCCATCGGGAGCAAAACAGGCCTGCGGCATGTGGATGTTTCCCCCACATCCCTGTGCACATTCCTTGGGGCAGGAGCTGGGCCAGAGCTAACCACAACAAAAGTTAAGGTTTTCTAAAATATAATACCCACCCAGGAATTATGCTGTGATGTAGTTTGCAGAGCTGTATGTCAGCACTGAAATTGAAAACCCATTTACGCTTCCAGAGTGCCTCACTTTGAGGATGGGTTACGCATCATTTGGGGCTGGTAAGAATGGAGGACATTCCTGAAAGCCATTCAGCCTTCTGGGGAGTGGTCTCCACCTCAGTTTTCTTGTCCATCAGAAGAAGTGGTTCAGTCACATGATATTTAGCAGCGGAGTTTCCGGACCCAATTAACATCATTGAACACAGACGACCAATATAAAATTGAAAGGGTTTTTTGTTTTGTTTGTTTTTAAACTGAGTGAAATTGAGAAGATTTCTGCCAAGCTTCCCTTTCTAGTGAAGTGACAGGAAGACAGTAAAACTCCCATCACACTCTCCCCCACCCCAGCTCACCAAACTTCAGAAAATACCCTCACAAAAGGAAAGGAATTGGCATTTGTTTTTCTGGTATGGGAGGGGAGAAGAAGAAACAAGGGAATTCCCTATTTGAGGCTCATATAAACCTACTCATCACTGTGGCCATGTGGAGAAATGAATTTAGAATGGAATGGAATGGAATGGAATGGAGTGGAATGGAATGGAATAGAATAGAATAGAATAGAATAGAATAGAAAATAGTTTTATTGGCCAAGTGTGATTGGACATTTGTTTTGGTGCATATGCTCTCAGTGTAAATAAGATTTCCACTTGGTTCACCCATAAGGGACAAATAATTGAAGGCTGCATTATAGAAAACTCAGAGATGGTTCTATTGAGGATTCAGAATGAGTAGTGAGTATAATCCAATTTATTCTTTCAGCAATTTCTGAAACATATTGATAGTCACCAAAGTTGACATTAATAAATTCATAATTTAAACATTAGATAAACCTCAGAAGATTGCATTTCTTGTATAATCTCAGTAAACCTGAATGCATTGACGCGAAATCTCTCGCAAGCTGATTAAAATCTTTGAAATCTCATTAAAATATTGTAAAACTCTAATCTCATATCAACTCTAATGAAAGCTGATTCATTCTATTCAAATTCACAAGATTACCAAAACTGATGATATTTTACTGTCTTGTGGCCATAGACAACTTTCAAATATAATAATTGGTAAGACCTACAATGTAAACAGGAACCAATGGCTCAGTGTACTTACACACACTGCATTGATGGGAAGTCACATTTGCTAATAAGTATGGGGGAAAAAAGCTTGGAGAAAATAGAATTTTATAAGAATACATAATGCTAAAGGTTGGGAAGTATGTTATGGGAAGTATATTGCATGAGTTAAACATCTTACTAATGACACAATGCTAGACTGGGTCTAAAAATCTAGATTGACAACAAAAATTGTCTAAGAGTGACAACAAAAATTGCAAAGAGATAGACTTAAAGTGGTATCAATAAACAGAGGAACTCTATATCATTTGGGACAGTATGATTCAGACTAATTTAGACTGGATTGCAATGTATATTAACCAAAGCAATTCATGTCTTTATTTTTCTATTTCTATTTCCAGATCCTTTTACATGTCATTTTCAATAGCACCATTCCCTTTCTCACTATTAACACAGTTATTCCAGTGTGCTTCTACAGAACCGATTCTTTTCTTTCTTTTGTTCCTGTCATTCTTTTATTTATACTGTAATTCTTTGTAAAGTACTACATTAATTTATGGCTGCCATAATTTATACCCACTTTTAAAGGATATATTTCAATATGGCTCTCAGTGTTATGTTTTTGTAGTAGTTAATATCATTCTCATGTCTGTTCTCAGGCATTTTCTTTTTAACAGCTTTTTAAAAAAATCTTTGATTTAAAAAAGAAAAGCAAAGAAGAATTTTAAATGTTTCTTTTTCTATGCGGTTTGGACAGCAGAAGATCAAAAAAATATTTTGTTGTATTGTCTGTAGTGTTTGCTTGTAGCCAAATAGAATCTCATAGCTAAAGAGGCAAATAAATAATTCCTTTTTGCAAACAACTTTGTGAGCGACAACGTTGTGCGATACAGAACGGGCAGAGCATGAATGTTTTTCCTTTGGAAAGTATTTCAGCACAGCTGCTGCTCTTAACTGTCCCATATGGTTGTATTTTTAAATATGGCTTGAACTTGAAGCAGTTTCCATTTAGAAAAATTCTTCAGCAAAACCATCTTTCCAATAATAATAATCTTCATATGTGTGCCTTTGCTTCTGATGTTTTCTCCCCTAATTAATTAATCCCTTAAAACACCATGCCCTTGGCCTCATGCTTTTCTGCACTGGCATTCGTTTTCCTGCCTTGGTTCTTAATGGCCTTATGAGTGTGGAAAGGTTAGGCTACCTTGTTTTTATTTGAGAGAACTTAGACTTGTGTTATTATGACAGTGTGTATAAAATGTCATGCGCCAGATGTGGTGTCTCTCGGCATTACATACTCAGCCTGATTTCTGTATGTTTAATGCACTCATTGAAAGAGATTCTTGGTCTGCTCCGTGGCTGTTTGGTTCTCATTGCAGGGTTTAATAAATGGCTGGATGATTAGTGAGTGTTATCATTTACACAGCTGCCAAGGAATGAAACATATGCTATGCGTGGAGGGGTGCTCAGCTACCTCTGATCCTCTCCCTTTCCTTCACCCTCCTTCCTGCCAGAAAGCTGAGGTCCATGACACGCTGTGGTTTTCCTGAAACAGGACTGAGAAGGTCCTCCAGGCTTTCTGAGCAAACAATATACAACTTTTAAAAATTATTATTATTATTATTTTGGCCGAAAAAACTACTCCCTATATTCAATCTTCACTCTATCCAATCAGGATCAAGTCTGGTTTGAGAGTGTATGTTCTTAAAGAGACTGAGATTATTTTCTTTTTCTTTTTTTTAATAAATATTTTTTATTAAATTGCAAAGACAGACAAAACATACATTACATGTAACATTTAGTGGAGCAACAATCGCTCCTCTCAAAGTAGAAGTCATCTTTATATTTATAATAAGTAAAAAAAATAAAAAATAAACTAACTTTATCATTATTTATAAAATACTTAGATATATCAATTGTAAGATAATAAGTAAAAACACATCTAAAACATTTAAAAATATATAGAAATTTTAAAATTATGATTTGAAATGAATTATGAAGGAAAAAGAAAGAGAAATGGTAGAAGAGGAAAGAAGGAGTTTATCTTTATATTGTTAATAATCACTGTCTAATACAATATAACTATTAGGTACAAATATATTTAAAATAGTGTAAAAATAAGGTTATCTATGTTTCTTTGTATCCCACCAGATATATACCTTTTGCCAAACCTCATAAAATTCTGATTCTTCTTGATTTTTCAATCTTCTCGTCATCATGTCAAGCTCAGACCGAGATTATTTTCAAGGAAGGTTGGTTCTACACCCCTGGTTCCCACGCTCCACGGGGGGGGGGATTTCATTTTTAATGGGAGCAATTAGAACCTTGTTTAAACCAAGTGAATGGCCTTTTAGGCTTCCTCTGCGTGAGTAGTTCACTTTTTGAATTATTTATTTATTTGACTTCTATGCCGCCCATTCCTGAAGGACTCAGGGCAGCTTACAAAAAATATAATACAGATCCAAAAAGATATAAAGCAAGTGTTCAGTTCTAGAGACCTCACCTACAAAAATCCCCTTGAGATTTTTCCCATCCATGAATTTTTACTACATTTACAAATGTTGGTTTTACTATGAATTTCTGATATTTCCTTCCTGGACTTGGATGCAGGGATGGGCAGCAGGCAGGATGGAGTGGAACTCAGTTCCACCAGTGGAAATTTATTTATTTATTTATTGGATTTGTATGCCGCCCCTCTCTGAGGACTCGGTGCGGCTCACAACATAAATGAAGCTGTGTGCCCAGCTCCAGCTGATCATCCCATCTTGCTCCTTGGAAAGCAGCAGGGAGACCAGCACCAGCAGGAGTTGCAGGGGGCCCATTTCCTCCCCCATCTTTTATCAACAGCTGATTGGCACCAGTTTGCCTAGCTACCCAGCCTGAGGCAGGGAGTGACCCAGGAAGGAGAGCACGGGAAACATGAAGCTAATTGTCGCCCCAGAGAGCGACACTGGTGAGGTTGTAAGTCGAGGACTTAACAGTTCACTTGAAAGGTGATGATCGTTCAAGCCACTTGCACCTGGTCACATGTTTCCCGTGCTGTCCAGTCACATGACCATCAAGCCACACCCACAAAATAAGCCGCATCCACAGTGTGGCAGTAAAAATTTTGGTTGAAACGAAACAAAACATAACGTAATGAAACAAAACAAAATAAAATAATAAAATAAAATGAATGGGTGAGAAAAGGACTTGGTTTGAAGTTGATGGCTTATCGTACAAAATGCTGAAAATCAGAATGATCTTGATACAGGTTTTTAAAACTACACTAATCCATTTTTATTTTAAGGTAACAAATCTTGGTTATTCTTAAAATTATGCTATCAAGGTTTTGTAAATAACTTTTGGCTACCCTAAACTAACATGGTCCTCTTCATGCAAAGTACACCCAATGATGGTAAAAAGTTGTTTTTGGTTTTTTTTAATGTAAGATGGGTTGGTAGTTTGTCCTCTGCCAAATGGGTTTTTTTGGGTTTTTTAGATTCTTAATTAATTAATAGGATTCAAGATTTTGTATACTGGGTACTATATGTTGTGAGCAGCCCTAAGTCCTCAGAGAGGGGCGGCATAGAAATACAATAAATGAATGAATGAATGAATGAATGAATGGTTGATTTCTAACTGTGCATGCCTGTCATTGCAGTCATTTTATATTTAGGGAAACCATTTTCCAGGGCAGACATTTTGTCTATGTGAAATAGAACTATCTTAAGGTTTAAATATAATAATGTTGAAACTCTTGTTGTGATGGGCAATTATACTCATGGCAAATAATGCAGAATTCCACCACTTAATGAGATTAAAGGCAGTCTATGGAGCTTCTCAGTGGTCCAAGTCATGGTTGTCCCAAAGAACTGAAGAAACTTCTTGAATGAGAAGTGAAATGTCTTCCAAGAAAAACCAGAAAGTCCAGTTGCCTCTTGAAGGCACTTTTGGGAGAAAGCAGCAAAGATACAGGTTTAAGGAAACATGATTAAATGAGGTAAAGGCCTGACATAGCAACATGCAAACTTGGGAAAAAATTTACAAAAGGAGAAACCGAGCAAAAGTCCAGATAAAATACGATCAGAGATATTTTGAGACTCAAGACAGAACATTGCGTGCAAGTGAGGGTAAATAATTTCTGACATGTTCTCATTGATATCAGTGGTGGGCCGGTTAAAATAGAAGGATTTCTCTCTTTTCTGGAACAAAGCAAAACTGTCTTCAGAGCCATACTATTTGTCCTAAAGGGCTTTGTGCACATTTGTTCATTTTTCTGGGTTCACACAGGGACAGAGAAACCATTTCTATAATTTCATGCCAGTCATCTTCCTCCTGGTGCCCTTTAAATGTATTGGCTGACCACACACATAACCCCAGCAAACACAACTGTGAGTTGGAGTTGCAATCCAACACATCTGGAAGGCATTCTATATGAAGCTTTAAATTAAAAAGTGGCTTATTTGTGAGAATTTAATAGACCAATTAATTTATCTCATCAAATACATTGGATTACTTCTTTCTGCTAAAAAGTTCTGGAAGCACATTGCAGATACAAAGCCAAGACTGTCTAGGGGTGTATATCAGTTATCCTTAAATTATTTTATTAAACTGGAGGCCAATATGCCTTTGGCTCTAAACCTATTTTAGGCAAGGCATTTGAACCAGATGCTTTATGTCTTCCAGTTAGGTATTTTAAAGGCTAAAAAGGATAACTAGAAAGGATGCAATCCAATTTTTTTTAAAAGTATACTATTTCTGCTATGATGTGTGCCAGTTATAGACCTCAAAAACAATGTGCCAAATAGTAACCAAGATTTCATAAACTGAGATGAGGTGATGAGGTAACATTTTCAGCTTTTGCATTCAAACTCTCGCTTTCTCTACTGGGGTTTAAATCCTTCAGTACCTTGGAACAATTTTCAGTACATCTGGGAAACCTATGCAGGAAACCAGTCTGATTTTGCAAAGCGAAAGAGATTATTTTCCAGCGTAGAAAATCTGTTGATGTTCAAACCAATTCAAGTAGGGCATCTAGTCATTTTATGCTCTTTAATAAGGAAAGCTTCCTGAATCTGTTTCACTGATTTTATACTGTATTGCTACCTATAGAAAACAGGGGTGTTCAGTGCTCTAAATTCTGTCTAGGAAAGGCAGTTCTGAACACACAAAAACATAAATGTAACTACTCATTAAAGGAGCCACATCTACTTTCAGGATTTCAGGCTAGAAGTTACTACTATAGGAAAATATTTACAGAAGCATATGTTAATATTCTATGTTGATCCTTTTAGACTGAAGATTGCAATGGATTCCGTATTCCGATAAGAGCTACCACTTGGAATAAAAAGGATAATCTCTGTTGTTCATGTATTGTTCCACCATGTTTATTGTAAAGAATTTCATGTAGAAGTTACTATTCCCTCTTTTAGACAGGACTAAAGATTGCCACACTTGCTTTCTTTTAATAAATTAGGATTTGGAGATAATAGAGAAAAAGCCAGACATTGTGGTTTAAATTATTCAGTTAAGTAAGGTGATTGTACAGATATATACTGTAGTATACAGTAATCACTACTTCGTGGTTCATTATTCATGGATTCACTACTTCATAGGTTTTCAAAGGGGGCTTAAATCCATTAAATCCATTAAAAATTTTAAATCCATTAAAAATTCATAAAATTCTTCTACTCTATTAAATAAACTGGTAGGATATCACATATAGTTCTGTTGTGGTTGGCTCTGGCCCAGCTCCTGCCCCAAGGAATGTGGAGGTGGATGCAGGGGAAACATCAACATGTCATAGGCCTGTTTTATTGCTGACAGAGTCAGGTAGTGAAGTTTCCTCGGAAGAAGAAGAAGGTGGGGGTGACTTGGGAGAGGGGGGCTTGGCAGACAGCCCAGGAAGCCAATCTCCATTATCTTCGGTCGATTCGGATGAGGAATTGCTAGACCCAAGCATGCACAAAGTTATGCATAGAAGAGACCAATTGAAGAAATATTACAGGCGATAGAGAATCCACCTGTGGTTGGGTGGGGCTCACATAATTATAGCAGCTGTTAAATTGGCAGGGTGCGGGCTGAGCAGTGTGGAGATTATCTGATTGTAGTTGTTGGAAGTCACGGAGTTTGAGAAAAGAAATCCTTGTAAGTTTTTGCCACGTCTGGAACAAACAGTATTTGTGCCGAACTGCACAGTACTGGTTTATTGCTGATTTATTGCTTGCCTTGTTATCCGACTGTAATCCACTACTGCCTTGTTTATACAAGAAATCCCTTTGAATTCTAAAAGAGAGTTTTGTTTCTCTTTTGTTGAGATAAAAAACATTTACTGGACTTCTACTGAGTGTGTGTGTCTGTTTTGAGCCAATTTCCTTTTCATCGGAGACTTGTACTAGAAGCCAACAGAAAAAGTTCCAGCTGAGAAACATCATAGAATGACTGTTTAATGCAAAAGGTGGGTTTTAAAAGTCCAAATGCTCATTAAATACATTAAAAATATCTTTCTTCTACTTCACGGAAATTTGTTTTTCACGGGTGGTCTTGAAATGCATCCCCCGCGAAAAACAAGGGGTCACTGTATATTATATACAGGCATAGTAGCTATTTCTATTGCAGAACAAGATGGGTTGAATTCTGAATTGCTTACTGTTTTCTTTCTCTTTCTGTATTCTGATCAATGGTAGCAAATTAGTATATTTTTTCTTTATTCCATTGTGGTGAGATGCCCTCATCATCAATTCAATGGAATAAACATTCCACTATTCCCTAATTTAATCCTTTAGAAGACTGAGTTAATAGTTTTATTAAACTGTGGCATTTTTCAAAGAATTCCAGCACTGGAGGCATTAAGTAGTCCTCTATCCTCTCAGTGTTTCCCAACCAGTGTGCCGCGGCACACTAGTGTGCCGCGGGACATGGTCAGGTGTGCCGCGAGCCTGGCCTGGCTGGAGGTTCCCTAGCGGTGACGGCGTGAGCTTTTGGGGCCCGGTGGGAGGGCACCGGCCACTGTTGTTTCTAAGCTGCGTGGGTGGGCACCCGCACAGCCATTAGGACCCCCCGCAGAAATTTTTGAAGTGGCGCAAAGCCACGCAGTCCTGAATCGCTCCCTTCTCCGGCCAGCAAAGTCTGCTGCCTAGGAAAGCGGCGCATTTGAAAAACGCGCGTTTTAAAAGCGTGCCGCTTTCCCAGGCAGCTGGCTTGCTGGCTGGAGAAGCAAGCGATCCGGGACTGTGTGGCTTTGTGCTGTGATGACAACAACGGCGCCGCCCTTCGTGGCACCCCACCACCCGTTCCTGCAGGTAGCAGTCAGGCGGGATACTGGGAGGCGGAGGCGGTGCGTGGCCGGGCGCTGAGCGCCATGGACACCTGGGAGGGCAAAGTGGTGAATGTGGCTGCTGCCTCTTAGGCGGAGGCGAAGGCAACGGCGGAGTCCGTGCTGGGGCCATGCGGGGCTGCTGATCCAGGGGGTCACGGACCAGCAAGCCGCCCTCCACTCTCTCTCCACTCTCTCTCTCTTTCTCTCTCTGTTGCTGGTGTGGTGCACGAGAGAGAAAGAGAGAGAGAGAGAAAGGAGGAGAGAAAGCAAGAGAGAAAGAGAGAGAAGTAAAAGCAAGAGAGAAATCAAGAGGGAGAGAAAAAGAAAGCAAGAGAGAGAGAAAGAGAAATAGTGTGTGTGAGAGAGAAAGCAAGAGAAAGAAAGCAAGAAAGAGAAAGAGAGAAAGAAAGAAAGAGAGAGAGAGAGAAAGCAAGAGAGAAAGAGAAAGAGGGAAGGAAAGCAAGAGAGAGAGAAAGAGAGAAAGCGAGAAAGAGAGAAAGCAAGGGAGAGAGAAAGAGAGAATAAAAGAGAGAGCAAGAGAGAGAGAGAGAATGCAAGAGAAAGAGAGAAAGCCAGAAAGAGAGAAAGAGGGAGGGAAGGAGGGAGAGAGAAAGAGCAAAAAAGAGAGGAAGGAAGGAAGGAAGGAAGAAAGAGGGATGGAGAGAGAGGGGGAAAGAAAGAGGGAGGGAGAGAGAAATAGGGTGAAAGGGAGGAAGAGAGGGTTTTTTGTCCAAACTTTTTTAGCCCCCCCCCCCCGCTCAATGTTCCCCAGGATTTTGTAAATTTGAATAATGTGCCGCGGCTCAAAAAAAGGTTGGGAAACACTGCTCTAAAACATAGGTATCAAACTTGCCATGTCAGGTTGCCTTTACATGACCTGTTGTGATGTTTTTTCCCTTCCTGGAGCTGGGGTGGGTGTGGCCTGCGTATGATGCATCCGGCCCGTGGACCATCAGTTTCACACCCCTATTCTACAGCAAGTTCATTTTCTCTCTTTTCTAAAATAGCTGAAAGGTCTGTGAGATTCACAGTGTTCCCACAAATGTTAAGTACAGTGGTACCTCTACCTAAGAACACCTCTACTTACAAACTTTTCTAGATAAGAACCAGGTGTTCAAGATTTTTTTTTGCCTCTTCTCAAGAACCATTTTCCACTTACAAACCCGAGCCTCCTGGAACAGGAAAAGGCAGGGAGAAGCCTCCATGGGGACTCTCTAGGAATCTTCTGGGAGGAAACAGGGCCAGAAAAGGCAGGGAGAAGCCTCTGTGGGGCCTCTCTAGAAATCTCCTGGGAGGAAACAGGGCCTCCACCCTCCCTGTGGTTTCCCCAATCATACGCATTATTTGCTTTTACATTGATTCCTTTGGGGAAAATTGCTTCTTCTTACAAACTTTTCTACTTAAGAACCTGGTCACCAAACAAATTAAGTTCATAAGTAGAGGTATCACTGTACAAGGCTTATTGAAACTAGTTAACACTTAATTTATCTTATTTACGTCCACCGGACATGCTCTCCTATCACTTTAAATCATGTGGGTGCATCTGTTTTTATGGTCAGTCTTTTCCATAAAAATATGGAATTGCCTTACATAGGCTTTGTGTGTGTGTGTGTGTGTGTGTGTGTGTGTGTGTGTGTGTGTCATTTGTGGTCTAACTTCAAGCTTGGCCTTGAAAAGGCAACCTGGTTGTCTGTGCAATTGTTCCCTCACCCACCCACAGATAGTGCAGCTCACTTCCTGAAATGTTACTGTAGACCTCCCAAGGTGTCACTTCTGTGGTCTGTATGGAAGCCAGGAGCCTGAACTGCATGGATAAGCATCTACAAGCAGCTATGTGAGATGGGTACAACTACAGAAGCAGCAGCAGCCACACTGGAAAATATGTAAGGAGTTGTGCCAATATCTTTGACCAAGATGTGAACAGCCACAAAGCAGAGGCTGAACTTAGAATAATATGAATAAAGGAGTCTTAATTCCAGTACAAACAATGACCTGGTCCAAAGTAGATTTAGAGAAGAATGTCCTAGGGTGGCTTGTCCTCACACTGTTGCTAAACAATAATACTCGGTAGTGCTGGCCTCAATGATCCATTAACCATCATGGTTCTGCATATCTGGAGTGTCAGATATTCCCTTCTCTTTTTCAAACTGATCCAAAATGACAATGAAGATTTGAAACCGATTAAGAATGGAAGATTACCAAGTTAACTGCAAACAATGGCACTTTGGAGACTATGCTTGTTAATGTCTACAAAAGATGTGGGGCGGTTATGACTCAGGGGTGTCCAACTTTGGCAATTTTAAGACTTGCAGACTTCAACTCTTAGAATTCTCCAGACAGCCATAGAATTCTGAAAGTTGAAGTCCACAAGTTTTAAAGTTGCCAAGGTTGGATACACCTGCCATAATCATCTTAAACTGCAACTAGTCGAAGTACTGTGGTAGTCTGATCCTGTAACCCTATTGTGGTCCAGCCTTTGAAGATTTTTCAGGTTACCAGTCTTGATTTATATCATTGAACTAATAGCATGTTTAAAACAGGATATTTTTATGAGGGGTATGGGGTTGATAGAAAGGCATAACTCTTTCATCCATACTATAGTTGAGAATCAAATCTAGGTGGTGCTTTGATTGGGGTGGAGATAACAATATGATGTGGAAAAAGAAAGAAAGAAATGAAGGAAGGAAGGAAATAAAGGAAGGAAGGAAAGAAAGAAAGAAAGAAAGAAAAAAAGAGGAAGGGATGAGAAAGAAACAAAAAAATAATGTTACTGCAATGTTCCTTTTCTCTAGAACTATGTCAACATTTTGAGACTAATCTAAATTATTCCATAGACAATCTTGTAATATTTGAGTTTTAAGATTTCCTTCACTTATCATCATGAATATCCTGAAATAATATTTCATAAGCTGTATTGATGAACAATGGATGGTTATGACTGTGCTTCATGTTAAAAAAAATTAAAGGTGATGAATGAAAGATGATCTACCTTTTGACTTACTAAACTAAGTCAAGGGAGCTGGTCTTTGCTGGAATTGTCATTAAAAAGAAGGCAGAGAGCTAATGTTGCAATCTGCAGGAAATCCTATAGCATTTTGGATTCCTTAGACAATTTGATGGGGAGCAGGAATGCCCTGGAGGATGGATTCCATGCAGCTTTCATCAGCCTTTATGAGTGCAAAATATTCCCACCACTTAAAAACTGGGTATATTTGCCTAAAAAGAATAAATCAGGTGGATGATATCATGGATATAGGTTGGGATGCTCATTCAGAAGTCAGCATTATTTATCTTACTATAACTTCAGGCATCTTTCTTAGATCACCTTGTCAAAATAAATTTACATTTTAAATAAACATCTCTATCTAATGAAAGATTGTGTACCCAGTATTAACATTTATTGTTGGTTTTGTAAAATCATCTACCATTCATGATATAAAATTATATATCATATTTATACAGGAAACCAAAATAAACTAAAACATATTTTATTTAATAATACTACCACACTAATTAAGAATTGCCTGCTCTGGTGACCAATCAAACATTTTAAAAAATTCAACTAACAAATAAAAGTTTACAGTTCTACTTTGTCAATCTGATGAAATATTACTTAAAATTCCATTTAGATAATTTCACTATATCGAACAATGAACTGACAAGAACCTAGAAGCAGCATTGAAACATAAATCCAAAATCATTTCATGCTTACGGCAACTTTAACACATTCTCTAAGGTCACTGGACTCTGAACTACAGCACATTCTGTTCCCAAAGCCTCATGTAGGCATCTAACAATTGTTATGTCTTAAATCCTTCTTTCTTTTCCCAATGACTTCATGAGCTAGCAATCTGACTTCCTGAATAACTGCAATAAATGTGCAATGTGGAAACATTGTTATAAGTCTACAAGAGCATTCCCTGGGCTTTGTAAAGCATTGTGTTGAAATATAAGTACAACTTATAATTATTCTGAGGCCTTCCAACAAAATCTTGTTTTGAACTCATTCATACAGTTTTTCTTTCTTTTTAATTTTGCTTGGACAATTATAGGAAAGCTACTCCAAAGATAAAGTATCTCATGTATCAGTATTTTTCAGCTTTCGCACTTAAAGTTGTGCGGATTTAAAGTCCCAGAATTCCTCATACAGCAAGGTTGTCTGGTGAATTCTGGGAGTTGAAGTTCACGCTGGGGAACTCTGGGAATTAAAGTCCACACACTTTCAAGTTGCCAAGGTTGAGAAATATTGGCATACAAGGGAATTCATTTTCACTGTACTGATATGCACTGTCCTATATTCAGTGATGGGATTCAAATAATTTAACAACCAGTTCTCTGCCCTAATGACCAGCTGGGTAGGTGTTCTGTGCACGGCCTCTCGGAGTGAACCCACCAACCCAAAAGTCCACCATTTCATGGTAAAAGCACACTATTGATTGGCAAAAGCAGCACACAGTGAAAAGTGGATTGAATGGCAAGGAAAAGGGAGTGATTTTTCTCTCTGAAGTGAAACATTAGCAAAGTCTGGGGAAAGTGCCAATTCGACCTAATGACATTCCTTAGTTAACAGAGTCTATTTATCATTCAAGAGAATAAAGCAGCTCACCAGAATCTTGGACAAACATCACCCCACAAATAATGTCTTTTAATGAGGCAGGAATCATGTTTTGAAGCCTTTTTCAGGCACCCCCTACTCTAACACCTCTTCCAGGAATGTCGTTGAAACCCCACACCCATTTTACCCAAAATCCTTTGCTTCTATACTGCCTGGAAATGACATCACACCCCAAAGAGATAAAGCTGTAAGCTTATTTCCTTTTACTATGCAAGTCCTCTTGCCTTCTCAGAAATCTCCTATATCTAGCATCTAACAATAGATTGTCCACTCTAATGTCTTCTTCCTCCAACTGAGACCACTCCCCCATCATTATATCAGCCCCTTCTAGTGGTTCTTGGGTTGATTCAGGTCACTTTCCTCTTCACTCTCACTCTCTGCATCAGCTGGCAAACCCACAGGCCCATGATATCCAGAGGGGCCTAGCTCATCCTCCTCAGAATCTGACATGACCAGAGGTGAACAAGGAGCCCTCACAACAGTAGTGTGGCTGGATAGTCATGTGATTGGGTGGGTGTGGCCAGGGTGGGCGCATCCCAGGACTCGTGTGGTGCTAAGGCTAAGAGACTTCCCTGAGACCCTCTCATTATATAGGCAATCCTCCAGTTCTAATGTAATGGAACCTGCCAATTACATTTGGAACCTGGGGATTCATTTGATTGAATCACGTTAAATGAACGTGATCGCTCCCTGCTGTCCTCAGTGCCCCCATTTGTTAATCGAATGTGCAGGTCTTTAAATGTACATGAGTTATCTCAGGCTGGAGAACACCTTATGGGGCCTAGTGCTGGAGCAGACAAGGCAATCCACTAAATCACTTCATGCTCCCCTGGGATCCCTACAATTGCTTCTCCCACCCCCATCCTGCCCCACTGGGACTCCATCAACTGGTTTGCTAGCATCTCAGATTCCATTACTCCTCCCCACCCCATTTTGCATGGATTACTTACCTCCCTAAAAGAGGCTGGAAATTTGGGTGCGTCTTATACTCAGAATGTAGCTTTTACAAGCTTTTCCCCCCAGCCCTAATGAAGTGATAACAATATTCTCTGCTCTCCCTGGCCTGCAGGCTTGTTTTCATTGCTACTCTCTCCTTTAAAGTTTTTTTCAACCCTAACGAGATGCTAACGAACTTCCCTGCTTGCAGTATTTTTTCAGTGCTATTCTGAATAAGTTTTTTCCCCCAGCCCTAAGTCTTTGCAGGCTTGTTTTCATTGCTACTCTCTCGGAAGATTTTTTTTCCTCAACCCTAACCAGGGGATAAAATTATGTGCTGAAGCTGAGCAGACTAAGAACCCTAGCCAGATAAATATCTGGTAGGTAGATTTTTCCGCTATTTCCCCCCCTCAAAACTAAGGTGTGTTTTATACTTTGAAAAATATGGTACTTTTTGAAGATCTCCAGTGGTCCTGAAGAGGCTGCCCCACTGGCAGAGCAGCCTGAATTTTTATTCAGTTAGTTTATTTGTTTGTTTGTTTGTTTGTTTGTTTGTTTGTTCGTTCATTCATTCATTCATTTATTCATTCATTTATTAGATTTGTATGCCACCCCTCTCCGAAGACTCGGAGCAGCTCACAACAAGATGGTGAAGCTGTAAGAAGGTGACATCTAAGCAAAGCATTTTCACCAGCTTCTGAGTAAAAGACTTCAGCTGAGCCATGTGGCCAGTAGTCCTAGGCCTGGTCTGGGCCACAGCAGCCTCCTGCTTCAGGGATTGAGGCAGCAGCAGCAGCCAATCAATGAGGAGGTTGCTTCCTTTATCTCATAGGGCTAAACTGCAATGCCCTTGTTGATTGGCTGCTCCACAAGGGAACAGGAGTGGGCCAGCTGCTCAGCTGGCGCCAAGAACAGGGAGACAGGCTTACCTGGCAAGCTGACCAGCTCAGCACTTAAGGAAGACAAGGGGCATGATGAGCGAACAGTGATGAGGCAAGGCAAAGGCAAAGGCAAAGGCAAAGGCAAAGGCAAAGGCAAAGGCAAAGGCAAAGGCAAAGGCAAAGGCAAAGGCAAAGGCAAAGGCAAAGGCAAAGGCAAAGGCAAAGGCAAAGGCAAAGGCAAAGGCAAAGGCAAAGGCAAAGGCAAAGGCAAAGGCAAAGGCAAAGGCAAGGCACAGAAGTGCCAAGTGGCAGGAAAAGCATTGCGAACCACCTGCCGCTCCCTGGCCCCTCTTAGCACCCCCTACTGCCACCTTTGCCTCTTATTGCCCCCCTAAGTGTTCCCACCCACCTCCAGGGACAATACCGCCCACTTTGGGAACCATTGTCTTATAAAGGTTTGGGTTTTTTTTAGCATGGGTTATTGAATAAGTAACTATCTGATTTCACACAACTTCCTAAGGAACTGAAGTATTCTATGATTTACAAAAAAAAATATTGTATTATATTGTGTTTTTATATTGTTATACACCACCCCGAGTCCCATGGGATTGGATGGCATAGAAGTCAAACAAACCAACAAACAAACCAACAAACGAACAAACAGGCTACTATTTTCATTTAGAACATTAAATTATATGTAAAAAATACATTGTGGCTTATGTTTAACTGTTGTTCATAAAATCATACATCACAATGTACTCCCTGTTGGCGACTACTTCACCTTTAACAACAACAACACAAGAGCATGCAATAGATAGAAACTAAATGTAAATAGCTCCAAACTACACTGCAGAAAATACAATTTCAGCAGTAGAGTGGTCAACGCCTGGAATTCACTACCGGACTCTGTTGTTTCTTCCCCCAATCCCAAAATCTTCAACCTTACATTATCTACAATAGACCTCTCCCCTTTTCTAAAAGGTCTGTAAAGGGCGTGCATAAGTGCACCTTTGTGCCTACCGTTCCTGTCCTAATGTGTTTTTATCTTTTCTCTCTCTACTTTATCCTTATATTATGTTAAACATACTACAATACAATACTATATTTGTATGACAAATAAAAATAATAATAATAAAAAGTAGCACTATCATCATCCTCATCCATTTGCCAAATCTAGTTTATCTGGGACTAACATTCACCAGGTTAAACAACATCAAATCTAATTTAATAAAGACAATACAGTGATCCCCCGCTCGTTGCGAGGGTTCCGTTCCAGGACCCCCCGCAACGAGCGGGTTTTCGCGAAGTAGCGCTGCGGAAGTAAAAACACCATCTGCGCATGTGCAGATGGTGTTTTTAACTTCCGCAGCGCTAGCGAGGAGCCGAAGATTGGGGGCGGCGCGGCTGTTTTAAAACGTCGCCGCCGGCATGGGGGGCTTCCTAGCAGCCCCCCAAACCCGGGTTGGGGGTCCGGGGGGTGCTGGCAAGCCCCCCATGCCGGTGGCGACGTTTTAAAACAGCCGCGCCGCCCCCAATCTTCGGCTCCTCGCTAGCGGGCAGGCAGGCGGCGGACAAGCCGTTCGCTGGCGCTCGCTCTCGCCGCTTTCGAGCTGAGTCCTGAAGCGAATTCGCTTCAGGACTCAGCTCGAAAGCGGCGAGAGCTAGCGCCAGCGAACGGCTTGTCCGCGCTCGCTCTCGCCGCTTTCGAGCTGAGTCCTGAAGCGAATTCGCTTCAGGACTCAGCTCGAAAGCGGCGAGAGCTAGCGCCAGCGAACGGCTTGTCCGCGCTCGCTCTCGCCGCTTTCGAGCTGAGTCCTGAAGCGAATTCGCTTCAGGACTCAGCTCGAAAGCGGCGAGAGCTAGCGCCAGCGAACGGCTTGTCCGCGCTCGCTCTCGCCGCTTTCGAGCTGAGTCCTGAAGCGAATTCGCTTCAGGACTCAGCTCGAAAGCGGCGAGAATGAACGGTGTGGGCGGGCGAAGGGCGGGCGGCAGCGAGGAGTTTGCGTGGGCGGTGGGGAAACTCCTTGCTGATGCCCGCTGCTCGCCCTCCTGCCAGCAAGAGGGGGAAGACCCAGGGAAGCCGCCCAGCAGCTGATCTGCCGGGCGCCATCTACGCATGCGTGCCCATAGAAAAAAGGGCACGCATGCGCAGATGGTGTTTTGACTTCCGGGTTGAAAAATCGCAAATTACCCTGTTCGCAATGGTCGGGGACGCAATAACCGGGGGATCACTGTACATATAATAAATAGGGGACTTTATAAAGTTTTTATGAGCAGGTTTGTTGCTAGCATATGACAATCTAAATATTTTTCACACAGCTTCTGCACAATAAGATGTTTTTCTATGTAGTAATGGGTTTTTTTTAAACCTACAAGTTTCCTTTCAATATCAAGTTATCAATGGCCTGGTCACTTTGTTTGAGCCTCACCATTTCCCTGCAGCCCTCCAAGGAATATAATCTGACCTTTGCAAGCATTCAGCTTCTCTCTTTGTTTACTTTGTTGTGAATGCTGCCTTTACTAAATTTCATATATGCATCCTGGTAATTGCATTTAGAAATTCAATTCCATCTGCTTGGATGCAACAAACAAGCTGAAGTCGAAGTGAAATACAAGGAGATTTCCTTCCCTAAATATTTACTTCAATTAGACAGTCTGTTAAATTTGCCTTCCATCCGCTTTGGTGCCAGTCTGTTGCCAATTTGTTTCTCATTATTCAACACAGTGGAAAATTATTACAGTGAGATAAATGTGGAATCCACAAGGCACTGATGTATCTGTCATCAATTACAGTTGTTTTCCACAAAATCTTAAGCTTTTATTATTTAAAGGGATAAAGAATGAATTGTGCTAGTTTGTACCCCCTAGGAAAATGAAAAAGAGTGTGTGGGAAGTAGTCTCTGATTATTTGCAATTAAATATAAAATACAGAGCAATTTTTATAATGGGCAGTAGAGTTGCATGCCACAAAATTTGATATGGCAGAATGCAAAAGAAATACTTGAGACAATCAAATTTAAAATAATTACCATCACCATCTTGACCTTTAGGTCTTCCTATAGATGCCCCTGGACAGGCATGTGACTTTGTTTGCACAGTGATTGTGTATGTTTGTATGTATGTATGTATGTATGTTCATATCTATGTACAGAGTTCCCTCGATTTTCATGGGGGATGTGTTCGGAGACTGCCCGCGAAAGTCAAATTTCCGCGAAGTAGAGATGCGGAAGTAAATACACTATTTTTGGCTACGAACAGTATCACAAGCCTTCCCTTGGCACTTTAAACCCCTAAATTGCAATTTCTCATTCCCTTAGCAACCATTTAGATTATTACTCACCCTGTTTATTTATTAAAGTTTATTAAAATATATTTATTAAAGGCAAACAAAAGTTTGGCAATGACATATGACGTCATCGGGTGGGAAAAACCATGGTATAGGGAAAAAACCCATGAAGTATTTTTTTAATTAATATTTTTTTAAAACCGTGGTATAGACTTTTTGCAAAGTTTGAACCCGCAAAAATGGAGGGAACACTGTATCTATGTATGTATTATGTTAGATACATAGACAGATAGATAGACAAACAGACAGACAGACAGACAGACAGACAGACAGACACATACATACATACATACATACATATATACATACATATATTATTACTATTATTTTATTTATTTATTTATTTATTTATTTATTTGTTTGTTTGTTTGTTTGTTTGTTTATTTATTTATTAGATTTGTATGCTGCCCCTCGGAGCAGCTCACAACAAAATACAATGTCACAAATCCAATATATTAAAAAACACATTAAAAACCCATTATTAAAACCATACAACTCAGACAGACCATACATACATATATACACAATCACTGTGCAAACAAAGTCATATGCCTGTATGTATTATTTGAATTTATAGGCCGCCTTTCTCCAGTGGACTCAGGGCGGTATACAAGGATAAAAAACCAAAATACAATATAATATAAAACCCCACAGTATTAAAAGCATTCATCCAACACTCAACCATTCCACTAGCACTCTACTGGCCAAAGCAAGATGTTATTGCTCAATGGGCCCAAGCCTGCTGGCACAGCTATGTTTTTAAAGACATTTGAAAGGCCAGGAAGGTGGGGGCAGTGTGAATCTCTGGGGGAAGTTAGTTCCAGAGGACTAGGGCTACCACAGAGAAGGCCCTTCTCCTCGGTTCTGGCAGTTGACACTGCTTAGCTGACAGGACCCGGAGAAGGCCAACCTTGTGGGATCTGACCGGCCACTGGTATCCTAAGCCATGTAGGGCTTTATAGTAATAACCAACACTTTAAATTGCGTTTGCAGACCAATCAGAACCTAGTGCAACTCACAGAGTGATGGAGATACATGGGTGTATCTGGGTAAACCCATAATGGCTCGCGCGGCTGCATTCTGGACTAACAACCACATAAAGCACATTACTCATGTATAATGTGTGAATTGGCTAGTACCCAGTGATGGGCTACCAACATTTTTACTACCACACTGTGGGCGTGGCTTATGCATTGGGTGCTCTGGGGTGGAGCTTCATTTTCGATACACCACTGCGTTCACCCCCGTTCGGGCAGTAGCCCACCCCTGATTATGTACTATATAAAGTGTATGTACACACACGCACACACAGCTCTTTTAAAATCATACACATTCAACCTCGTTTACTGTGATAGGAAAAACATACCCAGAGCCCAGAAGGGAGGGGGGGGAAATTGCTACCGGTACTGCGTACCTGACCATACCCGTAGGAGCCCATCACTGGTAGTACCTGAATCCAATCCTTAAAGATTTAATGTCATGCATATCTTTGTATTCTTCCCAACTCAAGAGAAATTGGAAAGAAATTATGTAAATGGCTAAGGTACGGTGGTCCATCTTCTGAACAGATAGGGATCAAATTTGATGTGGTGTGAAACACTAGCAAATATTGCTGGGAGGGGGAATGGAAATTGCAGCACAATTTTATGAGAGGCCAATCAGGCAATAACTTGGAATGTTGCTGATTGCTCCATTCTTAAATTCCCCTCAGTCCTTGTGTTTATTATGAAGGAGTTGAAGGATCTCCAAGAACCATGTGTTGCAGCTTTCCCTATTGTGTTTCCCTTGCAGTGAATAGCAATAGCAATAGTATTTAGAGCAGGGGCGTCAAACTCCTGTTGCCATGGCAGTGTCATGTGATGTGCTGTGACTTTGCCCCCTTTGCTAAATCAGATGTGGGCATGGGGAGCACATGACACATCAGGGTGTGGGCTGAAAGTTTGACAGCCCTGATTTAGAGTTATAGACTGAGCCAGCACTCTTTATTTATTTATTTTATTTATTTATTTATTTTGCCCAATACACAATGAAGGTTATAGAGGATATAGTAGAGAAGAAATACGAGATATAGGAGAGACTATAGGACAGGGGACGGAAGGCACTCTAGTGCGCTTATGTACGCCCCTTATTGACCTCTGAGGAATCTGGAGAGGTCAACTGTGGATAGTCTAAGGGTAAAATGTTGGGGGTTAGGGATGATACTATAGAGCCCGGTAATGAGTTCCACGCTTCAACAACTCGATTACTAAAGTAATATTTTTTACAGTCAAGTTTGGAGCTGTTAATGTTAAGCTTGAATCTGTTGTGTGCTCTTGTGTTGTTGTGGTTGAAGCTGAAGTAGTCTTTGACAGGCAGGACATTGCAACATATGATCTTGTGGGCAATACTTAGATCATGTTTAAGGCATTGTAGTTCTAAGCTTTCAAGACCCAGGATTGTAAGTCTAGTTTCGTGGGGTATTCTGTTTCGAGTGGAGGAGTGAAGGGCTCTTCTGGTGAAGTATCTTTGAACATTTTCAAGGGTGTTAATGTCTGAGATGCGATATGGGTTCCAAACAGATGAGCTGTATTCGAGGATGGGTCTGGCGAAAGTTTTGTAAGCTCTGGTAAGTAGTGTGAGATTTCCAGAGCAGAAACTACGTAGCGTAGGATTAGATTAACAACTCTTGAGGCCTTCTTAGCGATGTCGTTGCAGTGGGCTTTGGCACTTAGATCTCTAGTTATTAGTATCCTGAGGTCCTTGACCGAGTGGGGATTATCTATGATAATTTGTTTATTAAGTTTGTATTTGAAGTTCTGATTCTTTTTGCCGATGTGTAGGACAGAGCATTTGCTGGTTGAGATTTGGAGTTGCCATGTGTTGGACCAGTCAGAAACTGAGTCTAGGTCTTTTTGTAGGGTAGTTGTGTTATCAGTGGTGTTGAAGAGTTTTACATCGTCTGCAAAAAGAACACTCTGGGAGTTTTATGATGTCAGCATTATTTGCACATTTCCCCCAACAATCCGGGTCCTCATTTTACCAAGTTAAGAAGGAAGGAAGGCTGAATCAATCTTGTACCCTGTCAGGACCAAACTCCAGGCTGTGGGGCAGAATTTGCCTGCAATGCTGCACTTAATCAGTGGGCCTACATGGCAATTCTCATTACATGTGACCAAGATTAAGATACCAGGAGAGGAATGTAAGTCTTTTCTTGTATCTAATGCTTGTGTTAACTTCACAGGAGAAGGAAATTACTGGTAAGAACAAAATTCAAGAGCAGATGTCAAAAATAGTGGTGGATTATCATCAGGATAACAAGTGAAGAGAAGTGATTGTCCAATTTTTTATCTTTGCATTTCCTAATTATCGATTGTAAAAATGGAAGGAGTGTAATATTAAATCATATATTTAATGTTGCTTGTAATTAAGTGTTAAATTGTGGGACACATAGTACTTTCAAGATGGTGACCCATAGGTGTTTTCATTGAACTCAAAGTGGATGTCCTGAGAACTGAAACCTTGAAACATTTCTTGCTTTCTTAGCAAGAAAGAGCTGGAACAAGAGGCCAGGATGGCTGAACAAGATCCAGCTCTTTTCAAGGAGCTCATCAGTCAAGGCTCAACACTGCCAATTTTATTCTCATTGGAGCTGCACTTCACAAAACATCCTTCCTCAACAGCCTTCTTTTGGGATTTGGGTGGTGACCACTTTTATCAACTCCACCAGCATGACTCTGTGTTGTGAATGATGAGATTTTTAGTCCAATGGATGAGAATGGTACCAAGTAGATGAAAGAGGCTATTCTTATTTTTTTTTAAACAATTCTTTTTTAAACGGAATTTCCATTGCTAAATTTAACCAGCTTATTTATGCTCTTTACAAGGACTGCATTTTAATGTTTTAATATTGATTGTAAACAAGGAGGGCAGTTGATGCCAAATAGTCATCTAGAATTATCTTTAGCACTGGATAGTTTAATTTCATCGATTTGAGACTAAAGGCCATGCATTCATTTCCCTTTAATTGAAGTAAAAATGCCAAAACTATCCCTCCTTTTTGGAAAATTCTGGCAATTCTCACAGATTGCCTCAGTTTCAACATGTGTGATGGTCAATGAAAAGGAGGAGAAAGGTTTTCTGTCTGCCTCTGTTCATACTGCATAACCTGTGTGTTGTGGTTGGCTCTGGCCCAGCTCCTGCCCCAGGGAATGTGGAGGTGGATGCAGGGGAAACTTCAACATGTCATAGGCCTGTGTTATTGCCGACAGAGTCAGTGTAGAGTTTAGTTTCCTCGGACGAAGAAGAAGGTGGGAGTGACTTGGAAGAGGGGGGCTTGGCACACAGCCCAGGCAGTCAATCTTCATTATCTTCCACTGCTTCGGATGAAGAAGTCTTGGACCCATGCAAGCGCAGAATTATGCATAGAAGAGACCAAGTAAGGACATATTACAGGAGATAAGAGAGGCCACCTGTGTTTTGGTGGAGCTCCAGTAATTAGGGCTTCTGCTATAAATAGCAGCGTGTGGGTTTGGCTATTGTGGAAGAGTATCTGATCGCAGTTCTTCAGGAATCGTGTGTTGCTGTTTTCTGGACTTTGTTGATTTTTCACACCTTTGAAACCAAAGCAGAGCAAAGTGTGCGTGTGTGTGTTTCATTTCATGGAAGAAGGAGGGCTGTGACATTTCTTCACAGCTGCAAACTAAGTACTTAAGGACTGTTAAGGGACTTGTACAAACTACCAGGTTGTTTTGGGATGAGTGCTCTTTGCAATACAAAAAGAGTGCTTCTTTTATTTTGAATTTTGTGATAAAGAACATTGTTTTGAATTTTCAAACGTGTGTGTGTCTGAAATTTGTACCCTTGAATTTTCGGGAGGCTCCCACCAGAGAGCCCGGCAGAACACTGTGTAGGCTATATCTTTATGTCTCTCTATATGAACCCCCAGACACTAAATTTGCATGTTGAAAGTTGTAATTCCCAAAGATCTGATCTTGTACTTGTAGCCTTGGCCTAAAAGTTAGCACATTCTTTCTATGCACAGATAATTATATATGTCATGAAATGCATAGGGCCTGCTTGTGGAATAAATGATTTCTATTCAAAATGGAAAGATACTGAGTTATGGACTCAGGGCTGGGAGTCAGATCTGCTGCTGTCTCAAGAAGGTCTACTTTCCCCCTGGTGCTTTTGTTCCCTGTTATATTGATGTGGCATTTCTGTTATTTACCTCTTCGACTCCTGATTGCTCAAGAGCTTAATGTTTGCAAAGGTTTCCATTTGAATTTAAAAATTACATTTGCACTGGATATTTTCTTTTGACATGTAAAATCACAACACGGCTTTCTAATCAGAAGATTCAATGGGCTATTTTTTAAAAATGCAATCTGTGATAGGTTGAGATTTAACACACTAAGTCAGGGGTCAGCAACCTGAAGCTCTGGAGCCGCATGTGGCTCTTTCATCCCTCTTCTACGGCTCCCTGTCTCAGGTCAGCACCACAATATTAAGACCAGCTTCCAGTTGGGTGGTTGGGGGGAGCAGGGTGCACCGGGGCATCAAGGGGTGTGTTTTCCACTTTTCTGGTCAGCTCCACAATTGATAAGGCTATATAACTGATAGAGGAGATTCTATGCTGGAGGAACTGGACTTCTGCTTGGCTCCAGAATTAAACGGGGAGCTTTCGGCTAGGATCTTTGTGTCTCTTTGAGTGTTTAAGGTTGCTGACCTTTTAACTAAGTATCCATTGATGTAGATTCAGCTTTGAAATATTACATATAATAATAATAATAATAATAATAATAATAATAATAATTATTATTATTATTATTATTATTATTATTATTAATTGGATTTGTATGCCGCCCCTCTCCGTAGAGTCGGGGCGGCTAACAACAATGATAAAAACAGCATGTGACAATCCAATAATAAAACAACTAAAAACCCTTATTATAAAACCAAACATACACACAGACATACTATGCATAACTTGTAATGGCCTAGGGGGAAGGAATATCTCAACTCCCCCATGCCTGGTGGTATAAATGAGTCTTGAGTAGTTTACGAAAAACAGGGAGGGTGGGGGCAATTCTAATCTCCGGGGGGGAGTTGGTTCCAGAGGGCCAGGGCCGCCACAGAGAAGGCTCTTCCCCTGGGGCCCGCCAAACAACATTGTTTAGTCGACGGGACCCGGAGAAGGCCAACTCTGTGGGACCTTATCGGTCGCTGGGATTCGTGTGGTAGCAGGCGGTTCCAGTTTTGCCAGTCAAATGTTGTTTGTTTGTTTGTTTGATTGATTGATTGATTGATTGATTTTTTTAAAATGCTGCCCTTCTCCTTAGACTCAGGGTGGCTTATAACATGTTATAAATAGCACTTTTTAACAGAGCCAGCATATTGCCCCCACAATCTATGTCCTCATTTTACCCACCTTGGAAGTATGGAAGGCTGAGTCAACCTTGAGCCAGTGATGAGATCTGAACCGCTGACCTGCAAATCTACAGTTAGCTTCAGTGGCCTGCAGTACTGCACTCTACCTGCTGTGCCATCACGGCTCATATTATTATATACATATATAATATTATATAACAGTATATAATACAAATATTATATACACATTCAGCAATTTTAAGGAAGGATGAGCTAATAAAACTATTTAAAGGCTATTATGATATATTAGCCGATCCCTTTCTAGATAGCATCGCTTATATTCACTCAGAGTTAGAATTTGGTTATATTTGGTTAAAATAATGCTAAGCCTAAAGAGTTGCTCTCTATTTGGGGAGATCAGCTTTGGTATCTGCAGACTAAACCTCTGCCCACCAGGCTTTTTAGTGCAGCCTGAATGGGGTTTGGAAGATGGCTAGATATACACATAGAAACATAGAAGGTTGACGGCAGAAAAAGACCTCATGGTCCATCTAGTCTGCCCTTATAGTATTTCCTGTATTTTATCTTAGGATGGATATATGTTTATCCTAGGCATGTTTAAATTCAGCTACTGTGGATTTACCAACCATGTCTGCTGGAAGTTTGTTCCAAGGATCTACTACTCTTTCAGTGAAATAATATTTTGTCATGTTGCTTTTGATCTTTCCCCCAACTAACTTCAGATTGTGTCCCCTTGTTCTTCTGTTCACTTTCCTATTAAAAACACTTCCCTCCTGAACCTTATTTAACCCTTTGACATATTTAAATGTTTCGATCATGTCCCCCCTTTTCCCTCTGTCCTCCAGACTATACAGATTGAGTTCATTAAGTCTTTCCTGATACGTTTTATGCTTAAGCCTTTCCACCATTCTTGTAGACAGTCTTTGGACCCATTCAATTTTGTCAATATCTTTTTGTAGGTGAGGTCTCTAGAACTGAACACAGTATTCCAAATGTGGTCTCACCAGCGCTCTGTATAGCAGGATCACAATTTCCCTCTTCCTGCTTGTTATACCTCTAGCTATGCAGCCAAGCATTCTTCTTGCTTTTCCTACCGCCTTACCGTGGTCCTTTGAATTTACAAGAATTGCTAACAGACAATAGTGACAGAAGTGGCTGAACCACCAACAACAACTTTAGCTCTATTTTTTTAAAACATTCCTGCTGCAGGAACCAAATCTTGATCAACTTGTTTTTTAATTCTTTGACAATTGAAATTTTGGAACGGTGTTTCATATAACATTTTATTTTCCATTGCTTATGTGTTTCTATTAAAGAGTTACTCCAGTGTGTGCGAGTGTATGTGTGAAGAAACTAATAAACCAAAGTTCTGTCCCAGAGCTGTTTTACAAGGTCATAACTTGATCATCTTGCTGGAATAACGGATGAGCTCTTTGTTTTTAAAGTCCCTCCATTTGGGGTTTAGATCACTGCCATCTAAAACAGCAGGATGGTACAGTTCCACCTAAAAAGTTTTAAGTCACCCACTTATTGTCCAACGCCTTGGTTTACTGTGATGTAATATTTGCATTCTTCAAGACACCATATAAATGGGTTTGCAATCGTAACACCTAATAATCAGTGAAGGGCTACCAAATTTTTTACTACCATACTGTGGGTGTGGCTTATGCAGGACACCCTAAATTTCCTTTTAACGTCTTTCAGTACAAATTGGGTGCTCTGGGGTGGAGCTCCATTTTGGCTACCCCCCTGTGCCCCCCCAGTAAATGTACCCCTGTAAAACAACTAGGAATCCTTAAAAAATCCTGCTCATTTAACTTACAGCCCCCACCCGCTCCCTTATATAATCTGTTACCTTGATATTGTTTTAAGCCAAATGCTTACACTGAAAGTTTTAAAGTTTATTATTATTATTATTATTATTATTATTATTATTATTATTATAATTAATTAATTAATTAAACTTGTATGCTGCCCAACTCCCAGAGGACTCTGAGAGGCTTGCAACAAAAATAAAAAACATCATAAAAATCAAAAACATCTATTAAAAACGATTAAGAAACATATACTGTACATTATTCATTTCTGGGTGGATCTTATAAAGATATAATGGTGGATCAATAATAGTTGTCCAATGGAATCACCTTTGGAAAATGCTGATGCTAAATATTGGCCTGGGAGTTAGCATTACAAGGTTTTCCTGGTATATTTATTTTTTGTAAACTGTTGACATTCTACTGGCAAATGGGAAAATGAATGACTGCTTGTTTCCATTCCCACTCAAGATGGATTATGAACCTTGGAGATTTCAGAGTTGCATTAGTTGGTGGCTGAACAAAGCAGACAGGTGCAGTAGAATCCTCCTCAGTGGAGGGACAGGAGAGCAGAGGATGTTTATACTTTGTCCCTTGACCACTCTATATTTTGTCTAAGAATTGATTGGCATCTCCTTTCCCACTCCCCAGTTGTAAGATGAACAAATGCTGGTTGTATAGCCAAGTAAGAATGTTTCCTTCCTCTGTTTCATCAGCTTTTGCTTGGAATTCAACGTGAAGAAGTGAAACTGTTTTTCAGCCATTTCACATTCATTTCATCCATCTTGAGGACCCACTTCAAGGGCTTCCTGTTTCAACTGGCTTTCATGAACTAAATAATACCATTGGAAGTGGAATTAAGGGGAGTGGGGGGATTTATGTTCTTATTTCCTTTATGTTTGGCTGTCTTCCTGACTGCCCTTGTATGAATGGTAAGATCCAGCCCTATCCGATATATAAATCCCATGTGGCATATTTACTCAAAGAATACTTGGGTTATCAGCAATTTCCTCTGTTGTAATAGATTGCCTTTTTGGACACCTGTTTAATTTCCTATCATAGCACCTATTCTTCAGAAAACCATTGCCTCAGAAATGCATATAGCTACCACCTGTTGTCTGCCTGTCTGCCTGTCTACCTACGTACCTACTGTTCTATCCCAGGACTACCCAGATTGAAAACAAAGGAGGAATCTACTCATTGATATTTTAAAGCAATCTTTTGATATAGAAAGAATCATTTATACGAGGCAAATTCATGCATGTGAGTTCATCTTGGCAGCTTCTCAGTGAGAGGAGTTAAAATATAACAGTCCGACATCTAGGCTGCTGCTGAAGTTCAGAGCTAATTGCAAATTCCTTTATGAGATAAAGAGTCTCCAGTTTCACTGACTTATATTTACAGCTTTCCAGACTTCCTGCAGACAAGGCACTTTTACTCCAAGGATTTTAGCAGAAAAATAACAATTGGCTAGCATAACATGGATGGAACCCAAACATCAACTGACTCCATTACAAAACATTGAAACTCCAACCCGAATTTCCCATCAGCCACCCTTAAATACGTATGGGAAGTGGTTAACAATTTCCTAGAGTCAACAAACTACAGACTACTTCCTTCTCCCATACAAGTATTCTACTGCCATTGGCATATCTGCCACCTCTGATGGTCTTTCAAGTTCATCCAGGTTTACTTCTCCTTCACTCTCACTCTCTGCATCAGCTGGCAAAACCACTGGCTCAGTGTACCAAGATGGGCCTGGCTCATCCTCCTCAGAATCTATCATTACCAGAGTTGGTCGAGGGCCACTCACAACACCTACCTACCTACCCATCACCCTCTCTCTCTTTCTCTCTCTACTCATGCACAAACTTAAAAGTTTGTTCATGAGTAGAGAAATGTCTAAATTAACTATGGAATTACAAAATAGACAAGATACGGTATTTTACCAAGTCTGGGGCAAATTGTATGACTGGCTGAAAAAAAGGAAAAATTTTCAATTAATACAAAAAGATAGTAATCCAACAAAATAATCAAATTGTGTATACAAATTCCTGCAAGATACTCTACCTCATATATACATATATGCATATATATATATATATATATATATATATATATATATATATATATGTAGATTGTTCTGAGTTCGGGTTTTGCCCTGTGTAATGTTTTGCATGTCTATGCGACGTTTCGGTGAAATCACATTCACCATCATCAGGCTGGAGTTCCAATCTTTGTGTTTTTGCAAATGAATATTAGCAACTGACATTTCTTCTTAGCATGTAGTGTGGGGGTGGAGATTTGCTTTGAATGTAGCAAATAGATTGGGTGACTATGCTTCCGTGATCTGATTGGTTGGTGTAATCATGGTTATAGAAGGAATGGCATGAAGATTATGAAGTGTTTTGTTTAAGTCTGATTTCCAAATATAAAATTCTGAAATCATAATAATTAAAGGATTGACATATTGATTATAATGAAGTGTTTATTTTGTTTAAGGCTGGTTTCCAAATCTCTGGCAGGCGCGAGGTATCATCCCTTTTATTTAAACAAAAGGATCTCTTTTCAATTTCGATAGCTTCTAGAGAGATTCTTTTATATAAATTCTCTGTTTTGTGGAGTAATTTAGTTTTTTCAAAGTCAATTTCGTGCCCTGTTCTTTTAATGTGCTGGACAAGGGAGGAGGTCTTCTCCTGTTTCTTGACTGCATTCATATGTATATATCCTAGACCTTACCAACCACTGCCTGACCAATACATACTTCATCTATAATGAACAAAGATATAAACAAATAGAGGGAGCCCCCATGGGATCACCTCTATCACCTGTCATAGCCAACCTCTATATGGAATATTTCGAAAATAATGCTTTAGAGCAAGCCAAATACAAACCCAAACTTTGGCTGAGATATGTTGATGATACCTTTGTAATTTGGCCACATGGTAAAGAAAAACTAGACAATTTCCTCACTCATCTCAACAGCCTACACCCCAAAATACAGTTTACTATGGAAACAGAAATCAATGATCAACTTCCCTTTCTAGATGTACTGGTCTATAAAAAACCCAATGGCAGCCTAGGACATACTATCTACCAAAAGAAAACCCATACCAACCGTTATCTAAATGCACACTCACACCACCACCCCGCACAAATCACCTCAGTGGCCAAAACTCTCATCACCAGAACCAAACGCTTAGCTGACCATGAGCACTTAAAAACTGAATTGAACAAACTCAAAGATGTACTAATTTCTAATGGATTCAAAGAGAAAACAATAACAAACCTAATCAATAAAGAGACACCCCCCAAAAAACAAGATCAAGAACAGGACAATGGCACCACCATCCTTCCTTACATCAAAGGCACCACGGATAAAATTAGTAAAATTCTACAAAAACATAACATCAAAACCTCATTTTGCACTAACCAAAAAATATCTAATATCCTAAGGAGCCCCAAAGATAAAATCCAATTAGAATACCAAGGAATCTATGAAATCCCTTGCAAAACATGTGCAGCCACATACATTGGACAAACTAACCGAAGAGTGAGCCAGCGCATGGCAGAACATATGAATGCAGTCAAGAAACAGGAGAAGACCTCCTCCCTTGTCCAGCACATTAAAAGAACAGGGCACGAAATTGACTTTGAAAAAACTAAATTACTCCACAAAACAGAGAATTTATATAAAAGAATCTCTCTAGAAGCTATCGAAATTGAAAAGAGATCCTTTTGTTTAAATAAAAGGGATGATACCTCGCGCCTGCCAGAGATTTGGAAACCAGCCTTAAACAAAATAAACACTTCATTATAATCAATATGTCAATCCTTTAATTATTATGATTTCAGAATTTTATATTTGGAAATCAGACTTAAACAAAACACTTCATAATCTTCATGCCATTCCTTCTATAACCATGATTACACCAACCAATCAGATCACGGAAGCATAGTCACCCAATCTATTTGCTACATTCAAAGCAAATCTCCACCCCCACACTACATGCTAAGAAGAAATGTCAGTTGCTAATATTCATTTGCAAAAACACAAAGATTGGAACTCCAGCCTGATGATGGTGAATGTGATTTCACCGAAACGTCGCATAGACATGCAAAACATTACACAGGGCAAAACCCGAACTCAGAACAATCTACATACATATACCCGTGAAAATTTACGAAAACAAATATATATATATATATATATATATATATATATATATATATATATATATATATATATATACTGTGTATATATATATATACTGTGTATATATATATATATATATATATATATATATATATATATATATATATATATATATATATATATATATGATCTTGGTATATTCGGGTTTCTTCCCGTGTAGGATTTGGAAATTTCTGGCGATGTTTCGACGAGGTCCCACTCGTCATCTTCAGGCTGGTGTTTCTGTCCTTGTTCTCAGGCGAACACTGCGAGACCTGAGCTGCCTTCCTTCTATAAATACTGGTGGCTGGGTGTGGTTTGATGGCTCAGCAATTGCCTGCTGTGTAGAAACTTCCTGGTGAGTCAGTGGGGTAACAATTGGGGTCGTTGATGTAGCTGAGGTATGCTGATTAGTTAATGGTTGTAGATTAGGCGTGATATCCTGAGTAGTTGGAACTTGCAGGCTACTTGATTGCTTTACAATGTGTGTTCTGAGTCTGGTTTCTATGGCTGGGATATGTTTGAGGGCTGGTTTCCAGATGTCTGGTAACGAGAGGTATCATCCCGCTTGTTCATATTTTGGGGATGTTTTTCTATCTCGATGGCTTCCATGATTATTCTTTTGCTATAGTGTTCTGTTTTGGAAATTAATTTGGTACTGTCAAAATCAATTTCATGTCCTGTAGTTTTGAAGTGTTGGAAAAGGAAGGAGGTTTTTTCTTTTTTCTTTAATGCATTCTTATGTTCTGCAACACGTGCATTTACTCTCCTGTTCGTTTGTCCAATATATGTGGCTGGGCAGATTTTACACGGTATTTGATAAACTCAACTGAGTTTATAAACTCAATCTACGAAAACAAATATATATATTTGTTTTCGTAGATTTTCACGGGTACAGGTATGACGGTCTTGGTATATTCGGGTTTCTTCCCATGTAGGATTTGGAAATTTCTGGCGACGTTTCGACGAGGTCCCACTCGTCATCTTCAGGCTGGTGTTTCTGTCCTTGTGTTCACCTGAGAACAAGGACAGAAACACCAGCCTGAACACGACGAGTGGGACCTCGTCGAAACGTCGCCAGAAATTTCCAAATCCTACACGGGAAGAAACCCGAATATACCAAGACCGTCATATATATATATATATATATATATATATATATTCCTAAAAATGCGAGTTCCAGGTACGTGTGTGAATGATGAGGCAGCAGCCATCTCGATCACCGGAACATAGAAACTTTAATAAAACCACTTAGCTTTCGTTAGCGTGCTGCTAACTTCGTCAGAGTATTAAGAATGCCATGGGAGACAGAATTCCCCAGGCCGGGCATAGAAACCAGCTAAATGAGGGTAGAGCAACCCCCAACGGGAAGCAAGGGAACATACTGGAGCAACATGGAGGTAGAGGGGGAGGGGCACAATGCAGTTCCAACACAGGGGACAAGGGGGGATTAGAACAGTGCAGACCTAAGACGAGGGCATGGGCAAAAAAATTGCAAGAGCAGACATGTACCACTATAGAAAGTAACAACGATAATGGGGGGGAAAAAGTAATACCAAACACCTCCGAAGTATTGCCTCGTAACTCCACCCCCTCCCTTGGGGAGGGAAAGAGGCAACAGACACGAGTAAAAGCGGTAGATCCCCCTTTAGCCAGCATGAGCAAGCCCACAATTGGGCTTGCCGCAGAGGGGAGGGAAGGGTGTGGCCCTATGACGTGGGCAATGAGCAGACTGAATAATGCTTTATAAAGGTGATCGTCTCCCATGGCATTTTTAATACTCTGACGAAGTTAGCAGCACGCTAACGAAAGCTAAGTGGTTTTATTAAAGTTTCTATGTTCCGGTGATCGAGATGGCTGCTGCCTCATCATTCATATATATATATATATATATATATATATATATATATATATATATATATATATATATATATATACATAACACGGGAATTTTTAAAAAAACTATAATCCTAATCCAACTAATAGAAATTTACAACTACTCTTCAAAAAAAAAGGAACGACACTCCAACGATAAATATGATCTTTACGTCGTAAGGAAACGATACACCAGGCTATTGCTGGTCTCATTTTGTATCTTTTTTCTATATGTTCTCGCTCTCTTCTTTTCTCATCTAGCTGTTTTATTTCTTTTCCTTCTTCTTTTCTTTCTTTTTGCTCTCCTCTCTTACCTTCTTCTTTCTCTTTGTATAAAAACCAGGTGATGTGGAATCATTTACCTTATTTAGACCTTCATGTATCTGCTAAGTATTAAATATACATTTAACAATAATCATTGTGATGTTATTATACACTGCTATGTATAAGCTGGGTTGACAAAATCAGAATTGAGGACATGATAAGCTGTCTGGGAAAGCAAAGGGAAATCATCAAAACCATTAAAAAGCAAAAGTTAGATTATTTTGGACATGTGATGTGACACATGGAAAAATACGTCATACTTCACTTAAACCTCCAGGGAAAGATTGAAGGCAAATAAAGTCCAGGCAGAAGAACATCATCATGGCTTCAAAATCTAAGGGACTGATTTGGACAAAACTCAGCAGCACTTTTTTGTGTGGCTGTTGATAAAAATAAAATCGCCAACCTGATCGCCAACGTCCAATGATGGATATGTCACAAGAAGAAGAAGATACTATACATTTTGACATGTTACACTGGTTATCAGGTTAGTACTTTCTTCAACAAGTGAAATTATCTATCACTATAAAACATTGTATACAGTGAAGGGCTACCAAAATTTTTACTGTCACACTCTGGGTGTGGTTTATGCATTTTCTTTCAACATCTTTCAGTGCAAATTGAGTGTTCTGGGGTGGAGCTCCATTTTCGCTACCCCACTGCGTTCCCCCCAGTCTGGGTAGTAGCCCACCCCTGATTGTATAGTTATATATAATGTCCATATATAAATATATGAGCCTTGGTGGCGCAGTGGTTAGAGTGCAGTACCGCAAACTGCTTCTGCTGACTGCTGGCTGGAGTTCACCAGTTCACATCTCACCAGGCTAAAGGTTGGCTTAGTCTTCCATCCTTCCAAGGTGGGTAAAATGAGGACCCAGATTGTTGGGGGTGATATGCTGACTCTGTAAACTGATTAGAGAGGGTTGTAAAGCACTGTGAAGTGGTATATAAGTCTAAGTATTATTGCTATTGCTAATATTATTTATACTGATGAAGATTTGGAATTTTGGCTTCCACCATATTCTTCCCCAATGGTTTATTTAAATAATTTTTTTAAAAAACAAAACTTAATGGGAAATTTGTACGTTGTAATGAAAGCACCAGCCTTCAGCATCATTTTGAATTTCAACACTATGGGTACCATGTAAGACCCATATATATTATTAGAAATTAAAAGGGAGGATGACTTTGTTTGGAAGTAGAGCCCTTTGTCCAGCCCTGCTGTAGGGCGTAGGGTAGTTATACAGTGGTACCTCTACTTAAGAATGCCTCTACTTACTGTTCTGCCGGCATGTCCCAACCGCCTGTAATTGCAGGGTAATTAGTCCAGAAAGACACACACCACATGATAGAAAGAAAACCAAAAGTCTTTATCAACAGAAAAGCAGAAAAAACTCCCTTTTTAAACATCGAAGTGATTTTCTGATACACACAAGGCACAGGTTAAATGCAATCCAATTTCTCACCCAGTAACTGGGAAAATTGAGTCCAATTCCAAAGTCCAGAAAGTCCACACACAGCCTTGAACAGGGAAACAGCAAAAACCACGATCTTGACGAAACTATGACTCAGATAAACTTCCACAAGGCTAAATCAGCACACTGCTCTTTTTATCTGTAGCACTAATTACAGCAGCCCCACCCAACCACAGGTAGCCTCACTTATCTCCTGTAATAATCCTTCAGTTGTTCTCTTCTATGCATCACTCTCTGGGTGCGTGGGTCTGTCATAAGTTCTTGTTCAGAATCCAGGGATGATAAGGAAGATTGATCTCCTCCTGGGCTGTCTGCCAAACTCCCCTCTTCCCTGTCACTCACGCTTCCTTGGTCAGAGGAAACTTTGTCGGCAGATGCTATCGGGAGCAAAACAGGCCTGTGGCATGTGGATGTTTCCTCCACATCCACCTCCACATTCCTTGGGGCAGAAGCTGGGCCAGAGTCAAACCCCCCCCCATGGAAGGCCCCTCCCCTGGCTCCGCAAGGGACGAGGCTTCCGTGAACTTTTCTTGATAAGAACCGTGTGTTCAAAGGTTTTTTTGCCTCTTCTCAAGAACCATTTTCCACTTACAAACCTGAGCCTCTGAAAGTGTAACCATAAAAGGTGGGGAGAAGCCTCCGTGGAGCCTCTCTAGGAATCTCCTGGGAGGAAACAGAACCTCCACCCTCCCTGTGGTTTCCCCAATCACATGCATTATTTGCTTTTACATTGATTCCTATGGGAAAAATTGCTTCTTCTTACAAACCTTTCTATTTAAGAACCTGGTCACGGTATGAATTAAGTTTGTAAGTAGAGGTACCAATGTACCTTTTAGCCTTGACAGTGGATAGGCCATGTTATAGCTAGGAACACATGGTTTCTTTTATGGAGCATGGCTGCTAGTTATTATGTGCATATATTCATACTTATGTGTATTTATTCATACGCCATTGCTTATTTTTTAAAATAGTTTTAGCTGAACTTGCAGCGTGAAATACTGTCTCCTTTGTTGAATGGCAGGAAAGATTAATTGCTTGGACAGCTTTCCGTAAAGCCACAGGGTTACAGATTACCGAGTCAAGGATCTAGCGATTCAACATCCAGGGATATCTTTAAAATGAGTTATGCATTCAGGGAGGCATTAAAATGGAAGTGGATGCCCAGGAGCATGAGGTTGAGGATCCCCAGTTATACTATCTCTCAATTATGTCTGACAAATGTGTTTTAAAATATGAATAAACTTGTTACACAGCTCTTGTTTTATCTAATGTTTTGCATTATTCTTAATTAATTTCAGAATACAGCCTACAGCTCAGGTATGTGTGTTTGTGTGTGTGCGTGCGTGAGAGGGAAAAATGCTGGAATTAATAATTCTGAGTGAGAGATTGGGGTAGATTTCTCTTGTTGCTGGGTAGCGTTACTTCCACTGGCCCTGTGCCCTGGAGGGGTCTTTTCCAACAGAGTCTTATAGACATGGTGATTCAGCTCACAGCTTCCCACAGCTACTTCTGCCTGACTTGGGAAAGGGCAGCTGAAATGCTTTTGCCAGGAAAATATACACAGCAACATTTCCCACATGTGTATTGTTATGACATCACATCAATCTGCAACAGTTTACAAAACTGATTGGCAATCCCAAGAGCTCTTAAGCTTCTGCAAATGACTTGAGCTAGTCTAGTGGAATTTGGGGTGTGTCCTCCTTCAATTTTCTAATCAGTTAGCTCCCTGGCATGTGTGGACTGGATTTGCCAAAAGAATGAACACCAGTGGTGGGTTTAATTTTCTGTGACTTCAGTCGAATACACAAGAGCCTTGGTGGCACAGTGGTTAGTGTGTAGTACTGCAAGCTACTTCTGCTGATCACTGGCTGCCAGCAGTTTGGTGGATCGAATCTCAGCAAGCTCAAGGTTGACTCAACCTTCTAAAGTTGATAAAATGAGGACCCAGATTTTTGGGAGGCAATATGTTTAAACTCTATAAACCACTTAGGGCTGTAAAGCACTGTGAAGTGGTATATGAGACTAAATGCTATTGCTATATCCCCAGAATTGCTCCATGGGTCACTGTGGAGGGAATTTGGGAAGCATGGGAGAGGCTAAATAAATTACTTTTGTGCAAACCAGAATTTGTTTTCCCAACAATGCATTTTGTCCGACCACACCATTTTAAAAACACAAAGAGAGTGGCTTCCACCCATGTAAATGAAGAACTGAAGAAGCTTCTTGGATGAGAAGTGAAATAACTTCAAAGAGAAACCAAAAAGTCCAGTTGCCTCTTGAAAAAGCACTTTAGAGTCACCTGGCATTAATATTTTTAAATATTATGAATTGGTGCAGGTTGTGCACAAAAAGATAGTTGAAGGCAGGCTAGCCCAGCATTTTGAGGTTTTATTGTGTGGGTCGGATTTTGTATTACTCCAGAACCAGAAGCTGTAGCTGATTAGCAGGTGAGATACTAAGTCTTGTTTTTGGAATTCACCAGTTGGTCAACTGGAGGAAGTACTCAATGGAAGCTCCTTTGCATTGTAAAGTTTCTTGCTGCTTTCAATTTTTCTAGGCCAGAAAATTTATGGAGGGTCGGAAGTGTATGTGTGTGTGGGGAAGTGTAACACAGAATTGACTCCCAAGTAAGAACCCAGCATTTCTGGATGTAGAGGGTAGAAAGAATGGCCCTGAGGGACAGGAGGGACAGCCGCAATGAAGACAACGATCAGATAAAAGAGGATTCAGTCTGGTGCAGGAATGTAACCTGAGTAAACATCTGAGACAAGGCCCTTCCTAGTTCTCACAAAGATAAAGGGAGGGAGAGGGAAGACTTCATTTCTTCAGCTTTATAAAAATAACTACATAATAGATACAATAATGAATAACTTTACAATAAAACTAGTGCTGCATACGTGAGATTGGTTTTCTAACCTGATCTATTTTGAAGGGCTGACAGAATCACTGTTAGAAATCGTGCTCTATTCGTTTCTCTAATTTTATACATCCGCCATGGTTCTTAGGAGTGGGAGTTCAAAGGGCATGAAGACTATTTTGCTGTTGAAAAATTAGAGGCTCTGCAGGCAGGAGTTGTTACACAGAGAAAAATGGAATGCCCACAGCAGGAGTCTCCAACCTTGTCAACTTTAAGACTTGTGGACTTCTACTCCCAGAGTTCCTCAGCCAGCTTGCTACCGTTTCACAGAACCGGGAGCAACACACCGCTGCCCTGGCCCACAATATTCCACACATTTTTTAAAAAAAGATTGGTTATAATAATTTTTTAACATCCTGCAGCTGAACCAGAAATAATTTGGCTCAATTTTCAAATGCCCTTCTCAACCATCTTCTAGGATCACAGAGGTCAGGGCTGCTTACCAATCAGCATAGACTTTATCTGTACCCACCTACCTTCTATTTGTCTCCCACGATGCCAGAAATGCTATTCACAGTGAAAGCAAATATGTGTGGTTCAGGCAAGGGCTCCTTGCCACTGCCACTACCTGTTCTGTCGGGCTCTCTGGTAGACTCCTCCCAAAAATTCACAGGTACAAATTTCAGACACACACACGTTTGAAAATTCAAAACAATGTTCTTTATAATGAAAATTCACTTAAACTAAGCCCTCTTTTGGTATAGCAAAGAGCACTCATCTCCAAACAAACTGGTAATTTATACAAGTCCCTTATCAGTTCTATGATACTTTGCTTGCAGCTGTGAGGCAATTCACAGTCCTTCTTCTTTCACAAAGTGAAACACACTTTGCTCTGGTTTAGTTTCAAAGCGGGGAAAAATCAGCACACAAAAGGTCAAAGTCAGTAAAGCAGTCACGAAACACAACGATCAGATAATCCTTCACAATAGCCAAACCCACAGGCTGCTATTTATAGCAGCCTCACTAATTACCACAGCCCCACCCAACCACAGGTGGCCTCATTTTCTTTGATAATAATCTCTCAGTTGTTGTTGCCTATACATCGCTCTCCGCATGCGTGGCTGTATCATTAACTCTTGTTCTGAATCCAAGGAGGAACTAGATAATTGATCTCCTTCTGAGCTGTCTGCCACACTCTCCTCCTCCCTGTCACTCATGTCTTCTTGGTCAGAGCAGCCTTCATCAGCAGATTCCACCCAGGGGGCAAAACAGGCCTGCAGCATGTGGATGTCTCCCCCACATCCACAGTCCTTGGGGCAGGAGCTGGGCCAGAGCTAACCACAACACTACTGGTACACTTCCCGTGGAGCTCCATGACCCTGGCTCAGACCCGTGAGCGTTGGCACAAGATTCTGCTTCTGAGCATGCGTCAAAAGCCAAATCTGACACAAAAGCAGGCCGACGCACTCGCCCACCTGCCAGTCAGTTGGAACTGCGCACACAGCTCCATTTTTGCTACTGGAACAGTGTCTCTCCCCCTGTTCTGGTAGCAACCCAATACTGGTGTGGTTGAACATTTTATGTAATTGGGCCTTAGCGTATGGATTTGCTTACATATCTTGGATTTTCTTCTTTTGGGGACCTGCAAGACACTTCTTTTCCAAATCACGCTCCAGTGGTGGGTTGCTCCTGGTTCGGCCTGGTTCTGCAAACCGGTACCAGCAGTGGGAGGCTCCACCGACCAGCCTGTGACGCTTCTGCAAGCACTGGGTTTAGAACCCACTACTGCCTCTCTCGTAAAACTTTCTTGATTCCTTTTTTTAAAAAAGAGAAATTGCAGATACAGTGATACCTTGTATTACAAACTTAATTGGTTCCAGGACGAGGTTCTTAAGGTGAAATGTTTGTAAGAGAAAACAATGTTTCCCATAGGAATCAATGGAAAAGCGATTAATGCGTGCAAGCCCTTTTGCCAGCTGAAGCATCTGTTATGCGCTGCTAGGATTCCCCTGAGGCTCCCCTCCATGAGAAATCCCACCTCTGGACTTCTGTGTTTTTGCGATGCTGCAGGGGAATCCCAGGATCGCAAAAACGAGCTCTTTGCTGGCAACAGAAGTCCGGAGGTGGGATTCCCCAGCGAAGGGAGAATCAGTGAAATCGCAGCATCACAAAAACACCCCCACCTACGGACCTCTGTGTTTTTGCGATGCTGCGATTTCACTGAGGCTCCCCATGGAGAGGAGCCTCAGGGGAATCCCAGCAGAACAAAAACCGGTGCTTCGCTGGCAATGGAAGTCCGGAGGCGGAGCATCCCAACGGCGGCGGTGGGTTTGTAAGGTGAAAATAGTTTATAAGAAGAGGCAAAAAAATCTTAAACCCCCAGTTTGTATCTCGAAAAGTTTGTATGACGAGGCATTTGTAAGACGAGGTATCACTGTACTTGAAACAAATAACATTTAAAAAAGCTACTTAATTGCCTTTGAGTGCCATTAGTCCCACTCTGCCTCCCTGCCTTCCTTCCTTTCCATTCCTTGTGGCATCACACCCTACTGTGATGCTCATATAAATCAGAGCAATTTATACACTTCCGATCAGCTAGGAAAAAACTGGATCCAGCACAAGTTGCAGCTGCTGGAATCTAGAGGAATGAGAAAGTTATATTTATGCTATATTTCCCTCCCCCACCCCCAGGCCCTTGGCACCCGTTCTGAACATTTCATTTCACAAACAAAGATCTGGCCACTGGATTTGCTCCACTTCCCTCCCCTTCCCCTTTGATATTTAATGCACCATGATGATAGTAATTACTAAAGCCAAAAGAACATTTGTAAGCTATCAAGAGGGGAAGAGCCACTCGTACAATTAAATGGGAAACAGTGTTGGGTCTCGGAATATTTATAGAAGACTAACCTGACTGTCACTTGACTTTCCAGGGAGGTCCACTCGATCACTGATCCTGTGTGCTTTGGACATATGGCGCTGTATACTATATTGCATGCAATACTGAACATTACAGCTTCCCTGCCCCGATTTCCTTTTAACTTTACAGCTCACCACAATAAGTGCAGCCCACCCAGAAAGCTTTTGAATGGTGGTTTTTCTCTGTGGGTGCACATGTGCAAAATGTGAACATTTTGAGAAAGTTCTTATCCATATCTTAGGATCTGCTGCTATGGCATACAATAAAATTATTTCTGCTTCAATGCTGCTTTCAATGGTGCCCTGCTTTCTACATCCATCATCTATGTTCTACGATGCTAATATATTGCTATTCGAAATCAGGAGAAAAATCTGGCACTCCTGTTTTATTTTTGGAGGCAGTTTTTGTGATTTCTGCTCAGGACCTAGTGTGGGTTGGTTTGTCTGGCTTTTCCCCTCACACTGCATGCTAAGCCATGATTTTCTCCACTCCATTAAAAAAAATCAACCTAAATGGCTGAGTGGATTTGCTACAAAAAAAAAGGCATTATGTGTATGTATGTACGTTTGCATGTATGTACAGGGGGTGGACAAACAAATGGAAACACTTGACTTTTTGTCATCATAATGTTTGAACATGTTCAAATCAATCAAACCTTGACATATTTTAATGTTTTTTTAAAATTCTGTTATTTGATATGTTTGGTTATAACCTTCTAGAAATGGCAGACCTCTGACTTTCAAAGAGGCCAAATAGTTGGTGCTCGAATGGCAGGCACTAGTGTAACAGAAAGTGCCCAAATTATTGATCACGGAAATCATCTAGTCCAGTGCAACTTCCTGTTGTATAGGAACCCAGTACTAATAGGTTAACCATGGAAAAAGTTTGGTGAAGGTTCCTTTTTTCTATTTTCTTTTTTTAATTATTGTAGGTCTTTATTAGAAAATGTAAAATATTTTGGAAAAGTCAATATTTCAATTGTTATTGACAATACAGTATCTCTTTTCTGCTCTATGTGTCTGAAGTGGTTGATCTTATGATGTGGGACAGTTACTGTTTATCATGAATGCTACCTTTTCTCTGTGTTAGCAAAAGGAAAAATAAATATAACAAATTTAAACATAAAAGAGAATGGGTTTATACTATTAACGAAATCCCCCCCTTTCCAGTATAGTTGTTTATTTTTCTATCAACTTCATACTACTTTTGAAGTTTCATAGATGTTAAAAATTAGGGAAGAATGAGTAAAATGTTCTAAGCCAGTGAGTTGTTTTTATAAGAAATAGAAGGAAGTTGATGAAACTCGTATTAACAATTTATGGAATCTTTGGAACAACACGCTTAACTGTTTCATTCTTGGAAATGAATGGGAAGTTGCTTTAAAGTATGTCAAATAGTTTCTTTTGACCTTAAAATGAGGTTAATACACAGATAATTCTATTTCAGGGCACCTCAGAGAATATTTAACGAGGGTCAATTGGAATTTCCATGTTGCTGGAGATGTACAT